>NC_061115.1:138449946-138454998 GCF_002878395.1 Capsicum annuum
AAAAAAAAGCTTCTTTGATAGCACCAGATTTAGTGTATAAGGCGATGGATAAAGTCCGGTTGATTAAAGAAAGGTTGAAATTAGGCCAAAGCCGTCAGAAATCCTATGCAGATGTGAAGAAGAATGAGCTTGAATTTTATGTTGGTAACCTTGTGTATTTGAAATCGCCCATCAAAGGGGTGAAAAGATTTGGTAAGAAGGGGAAGCTCAGTCCCCGCTATGTTGGCCCTTATAGGATTTTGAGCCATTTTGGGAAGTAGAAGCTGATATGTGATCCAAGTATCCCTATATTTTATCTACGAATTCAGATTCACCTTGAGGTAATGGTTTCCTTAATTAATTAATTCTCTCATTTAATATCTCAGCTATCCAACCATCTTTATGTCATAGCATACATTCATTAATTTAGTCTAGTCTATGAATCATGTCTTAAATTCAGGTATTTAGTTATGTTCAACATATAAGTATTCAGTGCATGATCTCAGTCTTCCTAGTGTTCCAAATTAGATAGTTTCATTCAATGATGAATTATCCCAAGGGGGAGATAGTGTAATACCCCATGTTTTCAAGATCTAGACCAATCAGAAGACTGGCCACTAAGTTAGTGTTCCAATGCTTCAAGTGTCACCTCAATATATTGTCGTGAAAAAAAGTTGTGGAAAATTTCCCTAAAGACAAACACATTGTCATAATGACTATGCAGATAAGGAATCGTTAAACACGTGATTATTCATCACGTGTGTGTCATAGTCACTACATTAAAGTCGCCAAGTTTTGTACTGGTGACAACATGTAACGCCCCGAAATCGGGTCCCGAGATGTCACATGGTGCTTAGGATCACAAGTGACCCCAAGTTAACCCTTCTACTGTCATTACTCATAAGCAACTGAACAAAAAGTATAAATCTATACAAATCTGCGGAAACTAACTCTTTTCTGAATATGATAGATACAAAACTGAATTTACAAGATTACAACTCTTCTTTTACAACCAAAACTGAAATGGAATACATCAACTTCTACTGACTATCTATGAAGCTCTACTAGTACTGACTATAGGTATCTGGGTCATAACTCCCGACTATTCAAACTCAATATGGCTGGATAAAGAAAATACAACACTTCTCGAACTATATAACTAACTCAAGCCCTTGAATCAAAAGGACTCATCACCTACTGATTGGATACTGCAAACTGATTGGATCTCAAGATGTACACTATACCTTGTACCTACATTCCGAGAAAATATAGCCCACACACGAATATATGGGTCAGTACCATGGAAACGTACCAAGCATATGGGGGTGCATTGCATATATAAAATAATATCTTAATATCATCACAGTTTATAAAATTATGCATGCTGATATAAATAACTCACTTAGCTCGAATTAAAATCATCATAATCGTAAGAGATTAAAATATATTGGGTGAAACATATAAGTCATCATAATAAATCTCAATTCACTTCCATCTTGATTCCAAATCATCAAAGCAATCAAATCTTATAACAATTCTCTTTGGAATATATGTTCATTAAATCTTTCGAAAACAATGACTTTCTCAAACTTAGTGATCACAATATATAAATTAGCCTCAGTCTCACAGCCTACAGGGGCACTAGTTCTAGGAAAGTACCAATCCTTTTATACCTCTCGCTCAGTGCTAAAGACTACTCCCGGACTTAGCTCAGATCTTTTCAAAATAAAATCCACTAATAAATATTTCAACAATTCACAATGGGAGCCATCATGCTACCTCTTTCATTATAAATCAATACAAGTGGATTTCTTTTCTCATCTCGGTTTCAAAAACAACCCTTTTTACGACCAAAAGGTCAAAGCTTCTTTATCATCTCAAATAATTTAAACTCAAGGTGTTTATAACACATGATTTTATCAAAATAATAATCTCAAATAGGGTTCCAAAAAACACATACATCAATATCACCATAAAACCTTCCAAAGTTTCATACTTTATGACATAAGCACAAAAATAATCACTTGAAACTTAAAATTTCAGCTTTATAATCATACATCTTGGTAAAGAAAATTAGCTTTGGGATTCAATTCTCATTGTGCTTATAGCACATAATTTCTCAAAGTACAATCCCAATTAGGACTCAAGGTCTCATACATCAAAATCTAATTAAATTTTCTCAAGATTCATACTTTTGATCATAAATATATATAAATTACTTTAAAATCTGGAAAACTCATGTTTATGTACAAAATTATCATCATTCTATTCAATTCAACTTCTAAAACAGAGAGAGTATCACAATCTCATGTAAAACCATATAGGGTATAAATTCATGCTTCAGATTCATATCAAAACATGTAAAATCATGTATATTCATAAAAGAAAAATCAATTTGGGTACAAGAACGAAAGGGTGTTCTTGTTGAAAAATCCTACATACCTTAAACTTCAAGCTTTGAATGAACTCTTGACTTTGGGATTCTATTCATGAAAATAATGAGTGTATCTTGTAGCCCTCAGAATAGGTATTCTGAATCTCGAAGAATTATTGAAAACTCATGGTTGAATCTAGAGATATTTAAATTTTTAGGTTGAAACCCTAATGAATGTTCTTGGTGATTTTAAGAGAAAGTAAACTTATTTTGGTGTTATCGGAGTTTAATCCCGTGTTATAGACATATATAAGGGTGTTTTTGGCACTTGAAAGTGAGGTATGCGGCGCACAACCCATGGCAGACCTTATGGTGTGCGCCGCACACCTTATGGCAGACATTTAAGTATGCCTCGTACTCTTAATCGCACACATTTTATTGGGCGGCGCATTGCCCATCGCACACCCTTACTGCCTCTCATGAAAATGGGCATAACTCTTCGCTCGGGTATCGGATTTTTGCAAAATTGGTATAGTTAGAAAGCTAATTCAATTATCTACAATTTGATAGGTCTTGGGATGAAAAATTCCATGTATATTAAGAGATATACACGTTTGAAGTTTACCCTTATAGAATCGAATGTCAAACTTTGGATGAATCAATTGGTCTTAGCTCAACTTTGTTCTAGGTCATTGCTATGAACATTTTTCACCTCTAATCTACTCCACAGACTAGGATAATGATCATGAAACTTGTATTCATGTGAGAATCACTAGGATTAGAGCTTAGACGCGCAGGAACAACGGTTAGAATTCTAGCACGAAAATACGGGGTATTACATAATCTCCCCTTTGGGAACATTCGTCCTCGAATATGGATAATTAACCTGAAACACAGAGGAATCTTAGTCTTCAAGATATCCTGTGTAACTGATAGAACTGAATCGTTGGATCTCAAGAATAATGAGCTACTGAACTGGTCTGCTAGTGCTTGAATCCTTAAGAAAAATAACTATATGGCTAAGATAGAAACGAGAGTGTCAACTTATGAGTAACCATTACTTTGCACTGGATCTGATCTCATGAGAAAAGATGAGAGGTTTATGACATGAAAACTCGGGGTATTACAACATCCCCCTCTTGGGATCATTCGTCCCCGAATGATAATAATATGATGAAAATACTAGGAAGAGACTGTTATACTACGCAGGATACTTATGAACTGAATCATGAATTAATATCTGAAACTGAAACTAATGCATGAGCTGAGCTGAATTCATAATTTAATTGGACACAAACACATTGCCTCTTGGAATGTACATACGTATAAGACTACGGATAGTAAGACTAGCTGGAAAATTAAGAATCTATAGGAGCTTATCTCCTTGCTTGCTAAATTAGACTGCAGGCTATATGGACTGGATCACACTAACTACCCATACTCAAATGAAGTATTTCTTCAGCACTTTTCTACGAAATTCTATTGACGTTAGGGAGCAAAGAATTTTGGGCATGCTATGAACAAGACATTTGACTAAGGAATTACAACATTGATATAACTCTGTTGCATGAAATATAATTATATAACTCATAAACTAGGATAGGATTGCTAGGCCGTAGGCAACGCAACTTCTTACTTTCAAGCTTAGCATCACTTCTCAAATGCTCTCTCAACTATACTATTCCCCTTAAATACCATACTCATTTGATTCAACTTATAATTCTCATATTGGCACTGCGAAATCTTTCTACTAAGGCTAAACTAAACTAAGTTCTCTCACCATGATCAAGCCTAACACTAAATCACAAGATACAACATCCCAAACCACAATACTAGTCAAAAACACAAGGTTCAATATGCTATATCTTTTTAGAGCTCACACCCTAAGCATAACATGCCTTACCACTTCAATGACTAATTTAAAACTCTTGATATGGATTCACTAGTGCATATTGCATACATCATCTTACACCCAACATGACATTCAAGCCTATCATTAAAACCACATATAACTTTAAGGAAAATACCCCTAAAGGCATACTCCACATATTCTCGAGATTAAGCCATAATTTCATCATTCTAAGATCTACAAATAAATGGTAAAATCACAAGAATAAACTAATTTCGAACTTACCAACTTCATTCTTGAACAACCCATCCATATGCCATTCTTAACTTTCTAGCTTCAATAATCATCATCAAAGACATACACTCTCATTTGCAACCATACCTACACCTCTTATCACATAATCATAACCTATCAAGATCATACTTCTATACTTATATTTTTTTCCAAACCATGAGAATAAAATCGTACTAAAAAGACTCAACATCTTCAATCATAACTCCTTAACTTAGCTATCAAGAACAACATAAATTATCTAACTAGCCTTTCTACACCTAGCAACTCAACGTTACTACTAATCACACAATATGCAATAATCCTCAAAAAAAATTTTGCAGCCCCATAGCACCTTGGGCACACCTCTACATCATACTTAATTACGAACACATGATCTTAGACTCTTGCATACACTGTTCAGGCCTACTAGATCACCTCCATTTAACTAGCATCAATCACTGAACCATCAACTGTTCAAACTTAATGTCTAGAGCTAAACATGATTTACAACCCAATCTCACACACAATTTTCACTTCAAAACTATAGAACACAACATTAAGAAAAACTAGTACACAT
>NC_061115.1:138455098-138498343 GCF_002878395.1 Capsicum annuum
ATACACTGTTCAGGCCTACTAGATCACCTCCATTTAACTAGCATCAATCACTGAACCATCAACTGTTCAAACTTAATGTCTAGAGCTAAACATGATTTACAACCCAATCTCACACACAATTTTCACTTCAAAACTATAGAACACAACATTAAGAAAAACTAGTACACAATGACAATCGATCATAATCATATGGCCTATCTTATTCATAATCTGTTAACACATTCTCCTTCTTCACATCATTAATATATACCCATCTTCACACCTAAATTACTTTCATAGCTCTATAAATTTCAACCAAACTTCCTCTTGCAGTCTCAGGAAAGCCTAAATTAACAATACTTAACCACCAAGTACTTCCATCAAAACCTATACATTCCTAGCACAACAAATACCATCAATAACTCTTTACATACTTCAAGCAAACAACAATCCACCTAAACTAATAATCTTATTCTCTAACTTCACTAAACTAACAAACAAGGGTATATCACTTCATTACTAATTCAATCATAAGCAAAAATTCATCTATACATATTCAATAAATCGCCCTTACCACCATTCTTACCATTACACTTCTAAACCCACAAGTTCAACTAACACAAGACTTTCAAGTAAACGTTACTACTTCTGTCGCTACACAGAAACCCACACTTTCAACTAACACCAGAACAACAAGATAAACAACAAGTTGCTAGTGAATCAAAATAGGACTCACACAGCTTCACTAGACTTTGGTTTTGTATTTTGAACAAGAAAATTAGATGAATAACAAAGCAACTATGATAGTGAATCGAAATAGGCCTCACATGACTTCACTAGACTTTGATTTTTCACAAACATAATGATAACAAGATTACATAATACAAAAGATAGAAACTCGACACACAATATTCAATGATGTAAGAATACACCTTACTCTATTTTAATTAGATAACTCATAAGAACAAGGGTATAACTTTAAATCTGATGGACTTATAACATACTAGAAGGCTCTTCTCAAGCCGCTTTATGAAACTTTTGCTAGCAATTATAAAAGCATTATCTGGGGAAGAACTGGGACTTGCCACACATGTTACTTCAAGAACATAGATAGAGAAGTATAGATTATCATTATGGATTATGAGGAGAAATTTGAAAGCACATCTGACTCAAGCTTTGTGCACGATTTCTACAGGCCTGATAAAGCACTTCAGTTTTTGAAACTCAAAAGTACTGACAGGATACTTTCTAGCTCTCTTATGGTCCTATAACTATCTATGGAGAATGAAGCTTAACTATTTCTGATACCTTAGAAATAAGGCAGAGATGGTCTGACAAGAGTAAGGTGAGAATCTATATAAGTTTCTTGGAGAACTTTTCTATAGCACAATTTAAGACTTGAAAGAATAAAGACATTTCTTAAATGCCCTGTAGCCTCTCAAAGAAAAGTACAGACATCTCCGTACCATTCCACAAGACAATACTAGACATGACTTCATAGACACCATAGGAAACTTGAACTTTGTGCTCTGATACCATGTTTATAACACCCCAAAATTGGGTCCCAAGGCGTCACACAGTGCTTAGGATCACAATTGACCCCATACTAACCCTTCTACTGGCATAACTCAAAAGCAACTGAACAAAAAGTATAAATCTATACAAATCTGCGAAAAATAACTCTTCTCTGAATATGATAGATACAAAACTAAATTTAGAAGATTACAACTCTGCTTTTACAACCAAAACTGAAATAGAATACATCAACTTCTACTGACTATCTATGAAGCCTCTACTAGTACTAACTGTAGGTAGCTGGGTGCAATGCATATATAAAATAATATCTTAATATCATCACAGTTTATAAAATTATGCATGCTGATATAAATAACTAACTTAGCTAGAATTAAAATCATCATAATCATAAGAGTAAAATATATTGGGTGAAACATGTGATTCATCATAATAAATCTCAATTCACTTCCATCTCGATTCCAAATCATCAAAGCAATCAAATCTCATAACAATTCTCTTTGGAATATATGTTCATTAAATCTTTCAAAAACAATGATTTTCTCAAACTCAGTCTTTCAAACAAATATGTTTTCATCTCAGATAGAATAATAAGACTTTTCATATTAGATAGGTGAATACACACACACACATTGGGAGTCTCTCATAACCGACATAAACCATGTGAGCTACATGGAGTCCAACGTCCAACCCACGTTTGGGAGAGCTGTCCTATCCTTGCCATCATAGTAGGACCTTAATCTTTTATTCACTAGTGATCAATATATATAAATTAACCTCAGGATCACAACCTATGGGGGCACGTAGTTCTAGGGAAGTACCAATCCTGCTATACCTCCCGCTCGGTGCTAAAGATTACTCCCAGACTTAGCTTAGATCTTTTCAAAAGAAAATCCACTAATAAATATTTCAACAATTCACAACGAGAGCCATCATGCTACCCCTTTCATTATAAATCAATAAAAGTGGATTTCTTTTCTCATCTCAATTTTAAATACAACCATTTTTATGACCAAATGGTCAAAGCTTCTTTATCATCTCAAATTGTTTAAACTCAAGGTGTTTATAACACATGATTTTCTTAAAATAATAATCTCAAATAGGGTTCCAAAAAACCGATACATCAATATCACCATAAAATCTTCCAAAGTTTCATACTTTATGACATAAGCACAAAAATAATCACTTAAAACTTAAAATTTCAGATTTATGATCACACATCTTGGTAAAGAAAATTATCTTTAGGATTCAAATCTCATTGTGCTGATAGCACGTAATTTCTCAAAGTACAATCCCAATTAGGACTCAAGGTCTCATACATCAAAATCATATTAAATTTTCTCAAGATTCATGCTTTTCATCATAAATATACATAACTTACTTTAAAATCTAGAAATATCAACTTTATGTACAAAAATGTCATCATTCTCATTCAATTCAACTTCCAAAACATAGAGAGTATCATAATCTCATGTAAAACCATATAGGGTATAAATTCATGCTTCAAATTCATATCAAAACATGTAAAATCATGTACATTCATAAAAGAAAAATCAATTTGTGCACAAGAACGAAAGGGTATTCTTGTTTAAAAACCCCACATACCTTAAACTTGAAGCTTTGAATGAACTCTTGACCTTGGGACTCTATTTGTGAAAATAATGAGTGTTTCTTGTATTCCTCGGAATGGGGATTCCGAATCTCGATGAATTATTGAAAACTCATGGTTGAATCTTGAGATATTTGAATTTTTAGGTTGAAACCCTAATGAATGTTCTTGGTGATTTTGAGAGAAAGTAAACTTATTTTGGTGTATGGGAGTTTAATCCTGTGTTATAGACATATATAGGGGTGCTTTTGGCACTTGGAAGTGAGCTATGCGGCGCACAACCAATGGCAGACCTTAAGGTGTGCGTCTCACACCTTATGGCAGACATTTAAGTATGCCTCGCACTCCCAATCGTACATATTCGATTGGGCGGCGCATTGCCCATCGCACACCCTTACTACCTCTCACAAAAATGGGCATAACTCTTCGCTCGGGTATCGGATTTTTGCGAAATTGGTATCATTGGAAAGCTAATTCAATTATATATAATTTGATAGGTCTTGGGATGAAAAATTCCATGTAAATTAAGAGATATATACGTTTGAATTTGACCCTTGTAGAATCAACTGTCAAACTTTGGATGAATCAATTGGTCTTAGCTCAACTTTGTTCTAGGTCATTGTTATGAACATTTTTCACCTCTAATCTTCTCCATATAATAGGATAATGATCACGCAACTTTTATTCATGTGAGAATAACTTGAATTAGAGCTTAGACGCACAGGAATGATGGTTAGAATTCTAGCATGAAAATATGGGGTATTACACTACAACTCCTTCCTATGAACCATAACCAGTGGCTACATGTCGTTAGGAGGGACTCGTTGTCACAATAGTGGGTAATTAAGACATAAATCCCAGTGGTTATGAGTACAGGATACGACTCCTAGTCAGACCTTACGAGATTTCATTAAGACTCATAACCCGACTAGTAAAGGACCCAAAATCCAAGCTTCAGACTAAGGCTACACCTTATGACTTGTAGTCAGTTGTATTGAGTATTGAAGTGAGTCATAATGACTAGACTTGGGTTTTCTTATACGTTTTCCTATGGCCTTTTATGTCTTCTCCCACTTCTTTAAAATCTTAACCCATGTTATTTAGGCTTCCCAAAAGGGGGTATAAAATATCCAAAAACCCCAATGCAATAATTAAGCGTGATTAACCCAAAAAAATTAGGAGAGGCAATTTTTTCTTCTCCCAAGAAGCAATTAGGGATCTTCAAGTTCAAGAATTTTTCCAAGGAATTTCCCAAGGCTCTTATACGAGGTATGTAGGATTTCATCAATGGGTCCATTCAAACTATTGAGTCCCAATAACTTCCTATTTTTACAAACATAGAACTTTTTATTTTATGGGATTTCAAGTAAAACATGAACTACTAAACTTTCTCTCAATTTCTTGAATACAAACCATAGAATATATTTCCCCATGTAAATTGTTCTTCCATATGTTTGATAATCTCTATCATACATACCATGTTTGGTTGATGCCATGTTGAGTACTATTCATGATTTTTCATCTCATGATTACTTTATCGTCACCATGATCAGTTGCATTAGGCTATGTTGGCGGGTAATGATCACCCGATATCTAGGTAATTATGCATGTTACAATTTTTAGTTTACATATCATTCATATTATGCTTGTATCTTAAAAATTTAGAACATTATCATGATTAAAATTTATCAGTATTAGATCATGTTAAATAAATAGCAGTACCCATGTCATTCATCTGGGAGTAATACTTAGCACCGAGTGAAAACAAGGATGATGACTCCCCAATCAGTTAGGCATGAGACTATTAATAGCAGTCTCTGAGTTCCAGAAATATGTCACCACTATAAGTTATGATGGGTCCTTTGTCAGTAGAGGAATGACACCTTAGTCCTTTAGGACATCATAGTAATGGATCCACGCCAGTCAGTGTTAGTACCCTTGGCAAGGTACTAACACCCGTCCAACTGGTGTTACTAGTTGGACCCTGATTTAGCTCAAATTGGGTTGTGTCGGTTGAAGTTAGCTCCCACAGTCTCTAGTTTAGTTTCAAATTAATTTTACATTCAGATTATTTTTTTAGTCAGTTATGAACGACATTGTATTTGGCTATTCAGTTATTTAGTTCATTCAGTACATGTATATATATTCAGTTAGCCTTCCTATCCTGTATACTCAGTACATTCAAAGTACTGATTTCACACTCTTTTGCACTATATTGTTTCATAATAAATGTTCGAACCGTCAGTTCCCTGATCATACTTAGATAGTTCGTGTGTCATTCAGCAGCAACCGTGGTGAGTCCTCATCCATCGAGGACTAGCTTTTGATTGTTATTTTTTATAACTTATACAATTTCAGTCAATCGGAGTTAGTTAGGTTTTTTCCATCAATTCCCTATGTTAGAAGTTTAAGTATTACCTTCAGTTTATTTGTTAGTCAGAGTTTTAGTTGAGCATCCGCATTTTTCTTTTCTATTTTTCTTCAGTGCTCATGGAAGGCACCATGCCATGGGTTTGCTTGTGGTCACCCGTGACTCTAGGCACCATGTTACAAATAGGGGGTAGCCTCGAGTCATAAAAAAGCCTCTAGCAATAGAATATGAGTACTATAAGTATCAAATGTACAATAGTCTCAAATAAAAAGACCATACAATAATAAAGGAAGGAGAGAAAGTCCACTTCGTCTCCAAAAGCTCACTGACAAGTATTAGTACAACTGTCAATCGTGGTAGCTAGTACTCGGATCTATATTAGAAAAAGGATATAGAAGTGTAGTATTAGCATCAAAGAAATAGGTTCTCAATAGGTATCACCATTCGACTAATCTAAATCATAATATATGTACAATAAGATTCGAGATAATAAACTAAACTAAATGAAATGGGAATACCTGGAACAATGCTCCAAATACTAAATATAACAAATCTGAAAGTAATATTAAAGATAACATGCCTTGCTATAGCCTAACAAGGACTCCATAATCCCCTAACAAGGCCCCCATAATCCCAGAAAGTGAAAACAAACATAAATAATCCTATCGGGCCCCTATAAGCTAGAAAAATGCAACCAAGAAGGAGATACCAATACTGACACTCATAAAATATCTGAATCTCCAAACTATAATTGTAGATCCTCCCACACCATATACAATAAACTTGAACCAGTTCTATATCCATCATAAGTATCCCTTTCATGTCACACTTGAACCGCAAATAGTATCATAAATATCAAACATAAACTGGAACTAATTTCATCATAATTGTTAGACTTGAATCGATCTTAGTATTAAATTGCCAAACTTGGACAGGTCTTAATAAATCAAAGGTACAAGCCTAGAATATGTCAAAATGTGTCTAAATCCTCCACAGGCTCAGGAACGTAGATAGGGCGACAGGAGAAAACCTACTGAGTCTACAAGGAGCTAATTATCATTATGACTTAAAGTGGGCCAGAGGGGCCCATTTCTAACCCTAAAAGTCCATTCTAAGGTAATTTCTATCCCAAGCTAGACTAAGGTTCAAAAATCCCACTACAAGGTGCTTCATAAGTCTCATTGAGTCCTAAGATAGAAACTTAACATAGGGAACATGTAGTAAAGTAAGAACTGCCTAAATACGACTCACTAATTGGCTAAATGATATACATTTCACTAACCATGTGATCAAGTCATAATACCTAACCCAAGATTAGCATAATAACATACCTATACCATTATAAAGCTCAATCTAATATAAGAGAAATCCTAGCCTACCTGGACACCGAAAAATGGTCGATTAAGTCTCTAAATTGGAGACTCTCCTTTCTGATAAGTCTCTATATGATGCCACGCTATCAAAATAGTTATCTGCACATTAATGTGAGAATGATGATTCCCATATTGTACTTTTATGATTTTGTTCCAAAATTAAGTCACAATCCCATCTTGGATCTGCTTACAGAGTCACTACTTTGAAACTGTCAATACTCCCCCTATGCTCCTGGATAATTTACCCTCAAGAATGAGTAAATTTGGAGCTCAATTGACATTCAATTCAAATTATCAAGGAACTAGGGATTTATGACTAAATTTGAGAATGAAATCAAGAATTATACAAACTTACCAGGATATGATAAGGAAATGACTTCTTGAGCTCATCGAACTCCCCTCTCACAATTTTCTGAAACCTCTAGGGTTTTAATACTCTTTGGACTTGGAGAAAATAGGAGAAAATTAGGCATATAACGGAATTTAATTCCCATGTAATTATCACTTAAGCATTTACTTAATAGCTTAAGAAATTGACGCTAAAGCGGAATATGGTCACTTAAGAGACATTCGACTTAGATGATTCAACTTTAGCGGACAACACATTACTTAAGGAACATCTGCTAAAGCGGTCAAGAATGTGCAAAAGCGATAAGGTAGGGACTAGCCTTGGTGACTAAAGTGACCTTTTAACCGTTATGGAGCCCTTTAGAAAATAAAGTGACTACTGCTCAATCCACCAAAGGTTTGCTTAAGCAGTTGCACCAGCTAACCTTAGTTTTTTCTAATTTCCAATAGGCCGCTCAAGATTAGTTTAGAATCCCATGAATGAAAATGAACTATGCTATCTAATCAAATTCAATAATATGGACTCAACAATGCAATTAAAATTTCCATATGGATTTGTTTTGATGAAATATGTGCTCACACCCTAGGGTCACCTTTACAAAAATCCATCACAAAGCTAGAATTGAGTTTGGAATCCTCTAGACCTAACCCAAGGTTCTCTCTAGACTAAAATTGATGTTCCGGAGATGATAGAACTATCAAAACTAGCATACAGGGTTGTTAACCCAAAGCTTATGCCTAATATCCAATCTTTACCAATGAAGACTTAAAAATAGGAAAATAGATATAAAAAATAAATCAACCGCCCAATAATCGAACTGTGAGCTCCAACAAGTTATAAATGACTTAGGGTAACTATCGGAAAGCTATAAATGGAGAAAAAATATTTAAATGTAGAAAATCACCTAGAGGGTCATTACAGTCAAGAAATCCAAGAACATATAACTTCTCCTAGAAATCAATCAAAAACTCATAGGAATACTCACAAACAGCACCACGTAACTTGGGTGGAACAAATTAAATAAACCTCCCAAACCTCTTCTAATCATGAAATGACACAATTATACCTAAAGCAACTAGAGAAATATTATGTCTTGAAGGTTGAGAATCCATATTTGTTGTATCATAGATAAAGGTTATACCCTTGAACTAGGAACACCATGACTAGATATTGGCACAAAAGGTGGAGCCCCACTCAATACTTGAGGAATACCATAAGAAAATGTTAATACAAATGATAGAACAACACCCAGAGTCAAAGAAATACCATAAGCAGGCACTAGTACTAATGTACCATACCAAGAACAAAAGAAACACTAGGTGTACCTAAGGAAACACTCTTAAAATGAGTCAGTACCTAAATTAATAGAGCTTCTAGAATTGGGATAGCAACTGAAACCTATGGGACCTAAGTTGGCTCTGTATCCCTTACACATTCAACCTCAAGTTCGGAGGAGATCCCCCAACACTACTTTTAATAGATACATCTCATAGTTCTAGGCTTTTGTATTTGGGCCATCCATGACCCTTACCTCATATTCTAGTCTAGGCTTCATCTTCAGGTATTCGCTCAGTATCCTTAACCTCATAATATCTAGTCCTCACCATCTGCATAAAAAAGAATGGAACATGACTTAGAACATTGGGTGACAATAACTTGCACGACATAGTAATGAAATTGAGAAGTTTCTCCTAAAAACATCTTATATCCTCTCCTTGAGAGATACGAATGTCTACATACTAATTTGCAATACTCTACTAGTCATTCTACTATTACACTTATGACATCGATGAACCTGGGTACTTTGGTACCCATTTTTCATGACCTAAAAATAGGTCATGATGACAGTAATCATGACTCATAAGTTAGCTAATCACCCAAACTAATAAAGGAAAGCACAAACTTTACAAAAAGTACACCAAGGTGAGACTTGTAGAATAAAGTCGAGTCCTAAAAAATAAGTAAAAATTGAAATCTAAAAGAAAACTCATTAATCCCTAAAATCTAGTGTCTTAGTGTAAAAACATCGGATACAATATTTGAAAACTAAAAATACATATATCTATCTTTGATGATCAAAATAAAGAAAAATAAGGATACATGAGGTACGATTCAACCCCGAACACTAGAGCAGATCAGATCCTAGAACTCCAGAAGTCTCCATAAAAAATTAGGTACCATAGAAAGTGCTCGTACTAGGATTTGTATGAAAAAGAACAGTAGGTGACAGTGCGGTCCATATGTACTCAGTAGGTATCATAGGCTAACTTTGTAAAGAAGAAAATAAGATAAGTAAAATATATTATGATCATGTCACCTGCTAGCAGAAAAGTCCCAAACATTATATCACATAATTCCAATAACATTTCTAATATATAAATATACAGAAAATAGAAAAAAGATAAGTATATATATAAATATACAAAAACTAAGTACAAGTCAAAGAAACTATGGAAAACAAGTAAGATGTGTATGAAAATGCAATGCAATATAGATGGGATGAATGATGAAATCCATCGTATAAATTTCTATATATACTCACTGAACTTGTAGCAACCAGATAGGACTCGTGAGGGGTTTGCAACCCATATATTGTATCTTATATCTCTATTTTAATCTCATCTCACCTCTTCAACTTGTGTTCATAGAGAGGGTCCTTATAAAAGCGTCTGATTTTCTTTCAAAAATAGTATTCTTAGTGCTACTAGTATCTCACAAATATTTATGTGTGAAATAAGGATGTAATGCTCATAATCAACTCAAATGATGATATCCAATCCATCCAACATGGATATATATATCCATGTATAAGTGAACCTATAAATCAACTCAAAATGTCCACAATTCATGATCATCAACTCCAACAAGGTATTATCAGAGTAAATATATATGTTAGACATTGTTAATTCATATTAACCCCTATCTTGGGATTTTTTATCATGATTAAAGCAACTAATGCTTAAAAAGGCCTATATTAGAAAAATAATCCCCCACACAGGCATCATATCTAGAATAAAGTCATTTAAAAATATAAATAAGGCTTTTTATGTCAAATAAAGCCTCACACGAGAAACAAACAATATCAGATATCATAAACAACTATAATAGAATATAAGCCTCTATACGGGAACAGAACAGTAAAAATAATCTCTAAATATAAACCCATAGTTATATCTCCCAACCCATAGTATTCATTACTTTTTATTAAATACCCAACTCAATCTTAAAGAAGGTATGTCATAACCTACCTCAAAATGATAAAATCCCAATGTAAAGTGCCTCAAAATAGAGCCTTTCCCTCGTAACAGCCTTAGAATCAACTACAACATTCTAATATAGTATCTGCACATTAAAACAAAACTAATGATTCCCATATTACCTGCATTTGGGTCAGCCAAAAATGGGTTCAAAAAATAATTTCAAAAATAAAAAGGATAAAACTGAAATTTTATTTTTAAAATAAATTTCCCAAGGTTATAGGAGTCTATAGGAGAAAACACATGCTAAAATGTGTTAAAATGAGGTCCAAATCAATGAAATCCTTGTTACATTTTATCGATAAACCTAATTTTCCATTTTGAAATCATGATTTAAAGGATTTTTTGATGATATAATTGATGAAAAATAATAGAAATAATATTTTGGATCTTACCCATGATCAACTGGTGAATAAATCTCAAAGAATCACACAAACCCGAAGCTCAAAGGTTTATACACGGAGGAAAAATTAGTAAAGGAGACTTATATACAATTAAGTAAAAAGTACCTCACTAATATGGACCCACCTTGCGACTGTAAGGTTCAAAGTTCTACCAGCCAAAATATTCGCAGTCATAATCACAGCGAAGGATTCACATTTGCGACATCCTTGTTGCATTCACAAAAAAAGACTTTATTTCCCATTGTGATCGTGGTCACCACCTTATGATCATGATGAATAGTGATTTCCTTCTCCACATTCGCATCTTGTGTCCCGCATTCATAAAGAAGGATCCATGCACCAGATGTTAGTTGTGCACCAACTGATTTTGTATGGTTTTGATTCTCGAATGGATCCTGAAGATTCTTTTAGGACCTGACAGAAGTAAACCATGTATGCAACTATGCTAATTTTAATATTCTGGACTCATTGGCTAAGATCGATTTTTGAAAAGGTATTGCTTTTAAAAATTAACTCTCAAGACCTCCTTTTTACTATTTCTAAACCAAGAATCAAAATGAGAAATAAAATCATCAAATTTGAACATTCTAACCCAAATCTAACATTCTCAATCTACAAGTGCAGTTATTTTGCCATCTGACACTCAGATTAACAAATATTAACTGAAGTAAATTATATGGATTCTCAAGCCTCTAAAAACCACAAACCACATAAATCATTCTTAATTGTATCAAGAATCATTTTAACCATCACAAAACCTTAAAATTAATATGTAGAAACTATAGATATGGGAAAATGGTCAAAACACATAAAAATGGAGAATTCACAAATTTAGGTTATTAAAAATTGATGATTATGACTTTTTTATTTTTGGAATGGATCCATGAGAGTTTTGGGTTAATGCTACATAAAGAAGAGTTTATATTCTATATCGCCTACATACCTAGTTCAATGAGACAACGAGGTATATAATGGTTAATTCATGGTTAGTGAACCTATAATATTTCTAAATTGACCATGCTTTTATAAATTTATGATATTAGCAGTGGTGTGTTGACTTGAGTTGTTATCTGTGTTAACTCTCACTTAATTAAACTCGATGGCAAGTAGACCTAGGTTAAATATTATAAACTATATTAAATTTAACTGATAGGTGTTCGTGTTTGTATCCATGACATGGGTATAGTCAGTCGTCTAGATATTTTTGTATTTCTGAATAAAAAGGCGGGTGGTTACTAACTTATTATTTATGCCACATAGACTTTAATAAATCTAAAAATACAAGGGTGTATATGCATGACCAGATTTGTAGACCAAGGTTAACTACTGTGTAAGGGTCTTAAACAATGGTTTGTTAGAGGTAACAAAACTTGATGATTGAGTATCATACGACTCATAGGTAATTATGGAATGAGGTTTGACGTGATGAAGTAATGGATAGTTGGTGATAAGGATTGAACATAATAACAAAGAAAGCCTTTGTCTATGATAAGGATGGTAATGTCCAAGGGTGTTAATGAATAGTATTAATGAAAAAAATTCTAACTAAATGACTCTCAAGATTATATTCTTCTTTTAAGATATTTATGTGACATTTATATGATTTAATTAAGGCCAACCAATGATGCGTACTAATATGTCTTGTTTGTACTGGTACTCCTCTTCTAATACCTTTTTTGGGGTATAGTCAGGTTGCAATATCAATCCGTGTTTCATGCATGACACGGCAAGGATCTCTAACAATTGTTCCTACAGTAAAAATTGTGTCTTTTGTTTTGTAGTTTTTCTTAATACCTCATGTATCTGTTTAGACTAGTTCCTTATGAAAGGTTTTAGATGTATTTAAGGGTTTTATAAATTGGTTGTAATAAATAAAATTTTTTATTGTTTCTATTGATTTTCACATATTTTCTTATATAGATTGTAAATGTTCTCCTATCTAGGTGGATTACAGTAGGTGCCCTCACAATCCAGGTAGTCAGGTCCTGACATATTTATAGGTTTTTTCTTTTCAAAATGAATTAAGAAAAATATCTAAATTTAATAGTAAATTGCTAATCTTTTTTTAAATGAATTGATGTTTCAAAAACCGTGTGAAGTATGGATAAGTTATACTAGTATATATTAAAAGTGATGTTCTTTTATGAAATTTACAGAAAAGGAACTTGTAATTTTAGATTATGCAAAGGATATATGTATGTGAAATTAGATTATATATATTAATTAAATATCTTGATCAAATCAAATGGGATACACATGTCACACACATGATCAAACACTAGTTACACTGAAAATAGAATGCTTCAAAGTAAATTGATAAATAAAAATACACAAAAATATTGATAGACTTTAATATCCTTTGAATATTAAATCATACATTCAATATTAGTATACAACATATTAAGCTACAAGTCTTGTCATGAATGTCTAAATTTTGTCTTAGAATTCTTAAAGCATTTTAAGGCACATGTATCTAAGACATTCATATTACATATGAGTTAATGATTTTAAAGTAATACATCATGTATCAGTAACTAAATTTTAAAATTCCTATAATTTCCACCCAATTCCTAAATAAGTGGTTTATTTAGCATCGGCACACCCCTTAAGAAACTATTCATTTCTAGAAAGAAAAAAGTACATTCACTAACTTTCCCTTAATAAATAACCTAAAAAAATGTAACTCTTTGAGTGTGTGTTTGGTATGAGCGGAAATGTTTTCCAAGAAAATATTTTCTTGGGAAACAAGTGGTTTCTTATTTATTTTCTAGTGCTGGGTTAGAAGAAAAAAATATTATCCAGAAAGCATTTTAGGTATAATCTAGGCAAATACTAAAGACACACAACCATGACTCCAGATAAAAAATTAAAGACAAGACCCCGACTCCTTACTATAGACTCAATCCCAAGTCCCAACTCAAGAACCTACCTCAATACTTGACCCAAAACCCAACTTTCAACCCTGAATTCTAACTCCTAATTTAGGACTAGACTGTGACCCTGACTCTCATCTTTGACTTGAATCTAACCCTATCTTTGACATTGAACCCCATATCTCAATCTAGGACTAAAATGCAACACCTAACCCTAAATTATAAGATAAGACTTAACCCCAACTCCTATTCGAACCCTGATCCTAATACTCAACCCCGAATCTTGACCTGAGACTAGATCCTAACTCTCGACATAACACCTGACCTTGACTCGTAACTCCCACCTTGAGACCCATCGCAAGACCAAAACCTAACACTTGACTCAACTCTCGATACAAAACCCGACCCCAATTTCTATTTTAGGACTCAACCTCAACTTTTATCTCATGATGGGACCTAAACTTGAATCTCTACTTAGGATAAAACCCCAAGTCCTACATCTTAGATTAAGACCCGACATGAGACCTAACCTTTACTCGAGACCAAACATGGATTCTTGACTCGAGAATGGAATCCGACTCTTGATTTGAGACTCGATCTTGGCACAACTCACTTCTCCTGATCTAGTACTTGACCTTGACTTTTGAATCCCTATTGAATGATCAATATGGGACCTAACTTTGACTCTTAATCTAGGATCCAACCCTAACACTCGACCCAAGACCTAAACCCAACTCCTAACTATTGAAATGAGACCTAACCTTTACTTCTAATATGGGAATTAATGCCAATTCTTAAATCCTAACCCAACTTATGATGTAGGACCAAATAGAAACTCTGTACTCCCGACCCAAGATTAGACATAGGCTAAATCTCAATTCATAATCCAATATTCTACTATAAATCTCATGAGACCAAACCCTGATTCTCAGTTAGCAATCTGATCATAATTCTTGACTGAATAATTAACAATGATTTTTTAGTCAGGGACAGAGTCAGTATTTGAGTCATTGATTGGGAGTCAGGTCATATAACACCCCAAAAATTCTAAGTTAAGATTTGAACCATTCTCTATATGTGTATAGGCATAAATTAATGATTTATAATTATATATTGATGTTAATACCAAATCCCTAGTATGTAAAGAGCTTTGGTTATGAATCAAAGTCATGAAGAACTTCTAGATCAAAGTTGAGTTGAAAGCTTCTTTACCAATTAAGTTTTAGTATAATATTTTACTAGGGAAAAGTTCAAATAAGAATAATTCATAGAATATGAATAATTTTGTTGCTCAATACCAACCATATTAAATGTATTGGAGTTTTACTTCTAACTCCATCAATCATTCATTAATCTAATTTCAGAATCAAAAGTTATGGACATTTTACTAAAACATGTCAGTGTTGAGAAAACGTTTGGCAAATCACCGAGTTTGGCAATGTGATAAACTTGCTCAAAAACCTTCATAAACTATTTACTTTGGTGATTTAAGGCTGCAATTTTGTAAACCTCCCATTACTTTGATGATCTCACCTTTAATCATTGAAATAGCCGACGTGATTCAGTAAAAGGTCATTTTTCAAATTTTTTCACTTTCTTTCAATTTCCTGTCAGCTCCAAGTTGGTGTTTTCTTCTCTCCTTACCCTCCAGTACTAAGGTAAGTTACTCCCATTCAATTCTAAGAAAAACCTAGTATTTATATCATTATTTTTCCTGATTATTAATGAAATATTACACCATAACCTAGGATTTTCAAGGAAAACTCAATCAAGACATTAAGAACTGAATTCCTGAAACTTTCCTTAGATTATGTTTCCTCCTTAACTTTTTTGAAAGCAATTAAGTTATGCATGACTACAATGAGTATTTCCATTAATACTCATGTCCAAAACTTCAATTTTCATGAACATGATTTCATTATTAGGATTTATAAAACAACATCAAAAATCATAATTTGTATGACTATTGTATTGTCCTTTTACACTTACCATGGTTTATTATTTCTTTTTTTGATTCTTGACATGATCTTGAATATTCTTGTTGAAGCGTGATTTTTGAACTTTTATATTTTTATTAATATTTAAGAAGATAGATTTAACCCATAGAAGGATGAAGCTCATGATAGTTTCAAAATATGACTTTAGTACAAAAATTTCCTTTACAATAGATAGATAGTGATTTTAAATCATTATTAAGCATATGATTATAAGAATAGTTTTGGAAGTAGTATTTAACACCAAGCGATTGAGGATTCTTGATATTGTAAATTTCAAAATAACATGACATGATTGGATTATGTTTCACCGTAATATCAGTTAATCATTGGCCCTGAGAGGCTCAAATTAGTGGATCCACATACAGATAAACAGGTCCTATATCTTGGCATATATGGGGAATCCTCTCAACCAGATTAGATATTGGACATCATTAGCTCAAGTGATGTATGTCAACTATAAGAAAATCCCAGCTATAATATTTCTCTACAGTTTATACTTGGCTTGATATGAATATGATATAATTTCATATGCCATATTTTCATATATGCATTCTTTCAGATATATAGCATCAAATATGATTCAGTTTCAATTATTACAAATTTATGACTTTACTATATCATCTCAGAATGAGATTTTACTCAAATTGCAGCTATTATAATTTTCATCACCTAAAAGTATTTACTTTGCTTTTACAACCTTTGATATGATTATTTTATGAATCTACATTGTATGATTTGGGATATATTTCTTAAAAAGATTTTCTCATGATTTTAGGAAAACTTCGTCATAGTTTTTTATTATTATGTTAATGAAAATCCCATTTTTTTATTTTTTTTCTCTATATTTGTCACATATATGATCTCAGATATTTAGTCTTATCCCTTTATATGGAGTACATTCAAATGTATTGATCTCATACCTCCTACCAATACTTTTCATGTGGTGTAAATACAAGCAATCATTATTAGGTTATGGATATAGAGTAGGATTTCATAGTTTATCAATTAGTGAATCATCTTTATTTGAGGACATAGCATAGTCATTTTATTTACTTATTTAAGTCTTTCTAGTATTTTAGTTTTTTAGTTAGTTCGAGGCTTATCTTAATAACTCATTCTCTTATTAAAGGTTTTCAAACATTGTGTCTTCATTTGTAATAGATTTATCTATGAAACGTATTTTAGTATGGTTTTTGTTTACAGCTTCCACTTTAGTTTTCCCATAATGCTTAGATATGTTATGTGAATGGTTAGCTTAGGATCACTTGGTACTAGAGTTTAGAGTCCAAGAATCCTAGGGTGTCTGATTATTTATGTCTAGTAAAGTCTTATTTTTGGGTGTATTGTACACCACATATATAATCAAGAGAGTACAAGACATTTAGAAAATGTTTCCCATCTTTGATACTCCAGATTGTTTAGTAAAGTTGTCCCCTTAGAAACATAAGTAGATTTGAGCATTACTTAAAATTACTTAAGTTATGCCTCCTCTTTGAGTTAATAGAAGTAGTAAATCTCAATTCGCTCTGAGATAGAACAATCAGAAACTTCGAAACCCACACAAAAGGCTTAAGAAGATCCCATTATTATCTTTTAGTCCTTAAATATGAAAGCTTGTGTACTTATCCATATGAATCTTGTTGTTTAATAAGAATAGGATACATATTAAGATTTCTTTTTAACCCTTCATTACTAATAGCACCCATGAAATTAGAGAGAGTATGTACCTTAATTATTTAATAGAGTTGTCATTCGAGAGATAATATGACTTAGGGATATGTATTTAGTAGTATAGGGAGTAGAAAGGAAGGTATAACTATTGGCTAAAGTATATATATTGATCTATATATTATATTAAGTTAGAATTAAGGTGATATGTCATTTTATGTTAACTAAAGGGTAGTAAGTTTGGTGTAGATTCCATGGTGGATGGTAGAGAAGGTGTTATTAGTTAAGGTGACTTAGAATATGCTTAAACTAGGAAAGAAGCTCTTGATTATATATCATTGTATTGGAAAAGTATATGTCATTAATGAAAGTATAAGGTGGCTAAGAATTGATATATCTAAGTTGCTTTTATGATTGTGAAAAAAAAAAACTGCTTGATGCTTATAGAGCTATGAATATAATTTAGATATATGGATAGATAAGTAGTAGTGTTGTGTGAAAGGAGGATATTCTAATGGATTTCAATTAGATAGATTTTAAGATTTGGATCAATTATTATTAACATGAGGTTTTAGTTGATTAGTGTTTCTTGATGGTTTTTAGAAGCTAGTAAGTAAAAATAGTATGTGAAGTTGTGTTGTTAATTATGTCTAGTACTAGACACTAAGTTTTAACTATGGTTGATAATCAAGGTTGAAGTAAAAATTATTTAGGGTAGTGATGTTAGTTATATGGAAGTGAGCTAGTAGGCTTGAAATAATATATGTAGGAATTTAAGGTCATTCATTTGCAAAAAAATATGATAGTTCTGGTATGATATAGATGTATGCCCAAGCAAATAGGTGGATGCATGATATTCTAAGATTATCACGTGTCAAGTGTGTTTAGGTAGTACCTTTGATTACTAAGTGTGAAGAAGGCTAGTTATATAATAGATGATATTCTTAATAGATAGATTATGGAGTTATAGATAGACGATGTTGAGTCTCTTGGTATTATTTTAATTCTTACGGTTTTGGGAACTATATGAATTTAGTGGTGTGATGTTAGTAAACTAAGAAAAAGAGGGTAGATTATTGTATTTAGAAAATAACATATGTTCACTAATGAGAGTGAAAGTATAGAAATATGATTATTGAAGCTAGAAAAAGTTAAGAGTGGTTTCTCTAAAAGAAATGTCTACAAATAACATTAGTATCTTCCAAACATAGCTTATATGGGTGAGCAAACATTAATGTGTAGATAATTAGAGTATAGCAATTATCTCTCAATTTTGAGGGTATATAATAGGCCCATAGACTTAGAATGTTGGTTTTGATCTAGGAGGGAGGTGATAGGGTGAAGAACCAAATCAAGTCTTGTGAATTAGATTATGATTATTTCAATAGGATTATAATAAGATGGTAATCCATTCTTAATCTAACATCTTCATCAAATGTTAGTCATTATGACATCCTACCCATGTTTTGCGTGTTAGCATCATTCCCGTGACTTATGTTTATCCCTTCATACATATTCATATTCATTCTCTACTCCTACTAAATAAAGTAATAACTTTACTCTAAATCCTACTCTTGCCCTATTAATCTATGAATTCCATCCCTATGTTAAGTAACTTATGGTATATATGAACTCATATTGTGTAGCATGCATAGTCGCCTAAACTTATGAGAAGATTTCAATGACTAGTGAAAATCGAACCATTTTATCTATTTCTCTAATCAAACTGTTAGAAGAAATTTAAAAACTTGTGATTTATGATATCCTGTTGTAAGCCCCATGTATGTCAACATATGAAAGTATATGTCATTTTTATGCCTAGGATAACTATCAAGACCCAAACTAGGCCTAGTCATGACTGGTATCTAAAGTCCACCAAGGATCGGAGACCACCCCCATTAACCTAGCTAATTTAAATTCAATAATCTCACAGTATATGAATTTTGAACATATAATAAGATAGAGCTGAATTTCGAACATGTAACAAAATAGATAAGTTATGAATATATAACAAGATAGATAAATCAACATAATAGGATCTAAGATTCCACATTACCAAATCCACCCATATCCTATCCATAAATCCCCTAAGAAACCAAACATCAACCAAAGTCAAGATATTCCCCCAAACATAACCAAAACCCCACCGAAATAGTCTAAGACATAAGTAAATACAAGACCATGAAATGTGGGTCCTCTGGATAAGAAAGCTCAACTCTTCAAAGATGAATCTCGAACAATCCATAAATCACCTACCACTAGGCAAGGAAATAAATATGTCTTCATACCCTGATAAGTGGAGAATTTAACACTCATTTGCACTCTACTTCCATGCATAATACTATAAAAAATGCTACTTTTTTAGGTTGTTTCACATACCAGTACATTTGTATTAGCCCCCTGTATTTTAAGATCTGAGGTATGGTCCCGCTAAGCCGTAGATTTATTTTGTCATAAGTTGCAGTTGGTGAACCTCCCTTATTTTGGAAGGCCTTGTTATGGGACATTTTGATTTTATTTTGATCTATGGTCCGACTGGAGGCCTTATCCCAGTTTTAAACAGATGTTGGTTTCATATTAATAGAGATTTTGCATACTGGTGTCATTTGTTTTGAAAGTTATGAACTAAATCTCGTATTGTTTAGTTCAAGTAAAAGAATGACCATCTTTTTATTTTGTTATCTTTTCCATATTTCTTTATAGTGTATGAATAGTGTACAGATTGCCTGATAGAAAAAGGCGTTCAGACCTTCATGGTTTGGGATGTTCATTGTGTCCAGGGCCTCGGTCAAAGTCATGACAGATTTGGTATCAGTGCACGGTTCATGGTCCCAGGGTGTCTACAAAATCGTGTTGAGTAGTGTCCTATTTATAGATGCGTAGCGCGCCATACTTATAAGTACGAAGCTACTAGGAATTTAGGAATGTCTCTCTTTATTTCATGATTTAGTTCATGCCATAGAGTCGGAATGTCCTCTAATCAATGATTTCCTATATTTCAAAAATTGATCATGCCTCCCTGTAGATCCAACGATTAGAATACTCAAGGTGGGGATGTCTGCTCTACTCATGGGATGCAGACCTGTAATAAATCTCATACTACGAAGGGTATTATTACTCCAGGAGTTCCTCCAGTCCTGACTAGTCCCCTTTGGGCAACACAGATCGATGTTAACTATCCCCAGCCTCCTCAGAGAGAAGTTTTGAATGCTGAGTTCTGATAGTCCAACCATAAAATTACTCAGCTGGTGGCCTCTCAGACCCATCGATCTGAAGATGTGGGATTTATGTCTGGTTTGTGTGAACTTACTTGGTTTGGCCAATTCATCAGACTAAACTCACCTATCTTTATTAGCACAAAGGTTAAGAAGGACCCCTAAAGGTTTATTGATGAAATAAAGAAAATTTTTAGAGTTATGCATGCTAATAAAGTTGAGGGGTTGAGTTGGAAGCCTATCAGTTGAAGGACATGGCTAACCAATGTTATAATAAGTGGGATGATTTAAAGGGTGGTGATACTGAACCTTCTATGTGGGGTGAGTTTGTAGAAGCTTTCTTGGATGATTTCTTTCCCAAAGAGCTGAGAGAGGCAAAGGCTGAAGAATTTATGAATTTGAAACAAGGCTAGATGAATGTTAAGAAGTATGCATTGAAGTTCACCCAACTATCTCGTTACGCTCCAGAATTGGTGGGTAACATGAGGGCTCGCATGAGAAAGTTTGTGTCCGATATCTCGAATAATCTGGTATTGGAATGCAAGGGAGTAATGCTGAATAGAGATATGGATTTCTCCAAGTTGTCCATTAATATACAGCAGGTTGAAGAGTAAAATAAAAAGTTGGCTGAGGTAAGATAAAAAGAAAAGAAAGCTAAAAAAAGCTAGGTCAACAGACTAGAATAATAGTCAGCACCAAGGTAGTAACTAGGGTAATAAGTGGTTGAAGAAGAAGTTTTAGAGTAACACTCAGTCTTTATCAAGTTCACCTATGCCCACACCTTCGAGTGAGCAACAATTTTAGCCAGGGGATAGGTTTAGAGTATAGGGTACTCAGTCTAAGGGGAGTGTGACTCTGCCTTTTAGGTCATACCTTTGTTGTAGCAATTATAGAAGAAACCATTTAGAAAGGTGTTATTTTGAGATTTGTATGTGCTATTCTTGAGGCCATGTGGGCCATATTCAAAGGGACGGTCCTTCAGCTAAAGAAAATAATAGGGGGACTAAGCCCCAAGATGCATCTACAGCCCCTCTACCAAAAGTTACTGCCCTTACTACTGGACGTGGTCGCAATATGTTGTGTGCCTTATCTAATCATAATGATGCAGAGATTTCACCTAATGTTGTTACAGATATGTTACATATTTTCTCTCATAATATATATATATATATATATATGTATATATGTTGCTTAATCTCAGGACTACTTTATCTTATGTGACCTCTTATGTGGCAATTAGTTTTGGTTTTGAGTCTGAAAATATTTTGGAACATTTCTCTGTTTCCACTCCTGTTAGTGACTCTATTATGGCTAAGAGGGTGTACTAAAATTATGTTGTGTCTATCTGTAATTGTGATACTGTAGAGGATCTTGTAGAGCTTGACATGATTGATTTTTCTGCTATATTAGGAATGGATTGGCTCCATTCATGTTATACCACTTTAGACTGTAGGACCAGAAAGGTCACTTTCTCTTATCCATATAAACCAGTGATAGAGTGGGAGGGGTATCCTTTAGCACCTAGGGGAAAATTCATATCTTATCTTAGAGCCCATAAGCTTATATTAAAGGGTTGTTTGTATTATCTCATTTGTGTCAAGGATTCTAGTACTGAAAGTCTTTCCCTCCAATCTATGCCCGTAGTTAATGAATTCCCAAAATTCTTTCCCGGTGATCTCCCTAGAATACCACCTGATAGGGAGATAGATTTTGACATTGATTTATTGCCAGACACTCATCCTATTTCTATTCTGCCATACCAAACGGCTCCTACAGAATTGAAGGTGTTGAAAGAATAGTTAAAAGATACCCTAGTATTTCTCCCTGGGGTGCACCTATACTCTTCATGCAAAATAACGACAGCTCCCTCTGTATGTTTATAGACCACCGTTAGCTAAATAAGGTCACTATAAAAAATAAATACCCTCTTTCAAAAATTGATGATTTTTTTGATCAAATCTAAGGTGCCAAATGTTTTTTCTAAGATAGACATTCATTTGCATTATCATTAGTTGAATGTTAGAGAGGTTGACATTCTTGAAACAGCTTTTCGAACCCAATAAGGACATTATGAATTCATAGTTATGACCTTTGAACTGATTAATGCCCCTATAGATTTATGGACCTAATGAATAGGGTGTTTCTCCTGTTTCTAGCTATGTTTGTCATAGTCTTTACCGATGATATTTTGGTTTACTCTAAGAGTGAGGAGGATCATGCTAATCACCTCTGAATCATCCTTCAGACCCTCAAGGATCATGAGTTATATGCAAAGTTTTCCAAATGTTAATTCTAGCTTAGTGCTATTGCTTTCCTGGGGTACATTGTTTCTAGTGAGGGGATTAAGGTTGACCCCTAAAAGTTTGAGGCAGTGAGAAAATGACCCAGACCCACGACTCCAACTGATATTCGGAGCTTCTTGGGTTTGGAAAGGTATTACAGAAGGTTTGTAGAGAGTTTTTCCTCCATAGCTGCTGCACTTACTAAATTGAATCAGAAGAAGGTGAAATTTTTGTGGTCTGACTCTTATGAGGATAGTTTTGAGAAACTAAAAGATAAGCTGACTATCGCGCCTGTATTTACCCTTACCGAGGGTACAGAGGGCTTTGTCATATACTGTGATGCATCCCAAGTGGGACTGGGGTATGTGCTTATACAGCATGGTAAAGTGGTGGCTTATGCATCTAGGCAGTTGAAGGTCCATGAAAAGAACTATCCCACCTATGAATTAAAATTAGTGGTTGTGGTGTTTGCAGTTAAGATCTGGCAACATTATCTATATGGGGTATATGTTAATATATTCACTAATCACAAAAGTTTGCAGTATTTTTTCTTGTAGAAAGTGTTGAATCTCAGGCAGAGGTGATGGTTGGAGTTGTTGAAGGATTATGACATGAGCCTGCACTATCATTTAAGCAAGGCCAATGTGGTGGCTGATGCCCTTAGCGGTTCTCAATGGGATGATTTTCTCATGTTGAGGAAGGAATAAAGGAGATGGTGAAAGATATTCACTGGCTTGCAAATTTGGGAGTTTGACTTCGGGATTTCCAAGATGGACAAGTGTTTGTTCATGAGATAGCTAAATCTTCCCTATGTATTGAAGTTAAGGAGAAGTAGTCTGAAAACCCTATCTTGACGCAGATTAGAAAGGATGTAAGTCAACAAAAGGTTATGGCATTCGAAATTTGAGGTGGTGGAATTTTGAGGTATCAGGGTAGGTTGTATGTATCGAATATGGATAGATTGCGGGAGAGAATTCTTGATGAAGCTTACACCTCCAGGTATGTGGTTCACCTAGTTCTACTAAAATGTATCATGAACTTAAGGCGATTTACTGGTGGAATAATATGAAAAGAGATGTTGCTAATTTTGTTTCTAAGTGGTTAAATTATCAATAAGTCAAGGTAGAACATTTGAGACTAGGTGGCACTTCCCAAGAAATAGCCTTTCCTGTGTGGAAGTGGGAAATGATTAATATGGACTTCACTATAGGGCTTTTGAAGACTCGAAACAAATATGACTCCATTTGGGTGATTGTAAACCGAATGAACAAGTCTGCTCATTTTCTTCTAGTACGAACGAATTATTTGTGGGATGATTATGCTAAGATATACATTCAAGAGACAGTCCATTTGCATGGTGCTTCTGTATCTATTATAAATGACCAAGGTACCACTACTAGAAATTACCCCTATTACAATGAACCTTTTGGCAATGGTTCCAAAAGTGTTGCTATAGAACGTTTATTGCAACGATCATAATCGTTGCTAAAAAAATTCTTGTAGCAGAGCTAGTTGGTACTACAACCATTACTATTGATGGATAAGTGTTTCAATAAGGTGTCTTATAGGGACGATTGGATGAACCATTGCTATAGACATACCTATGGCAATGCTTTATTGGAAAAAAAAAGGCTATTACCTCGGTTTTCTTTTCCCTCCACTTGTTAATCTATTTGTTTCATCTAAAGCATAGAGAGAGAAATTAAATCCATACATTCTTCTTTGTGAAACACTCCTTTTCCTTTTCCCCTATTTCTTCCTCCACCACCTTTCTCCTATCTTCTCTGATCTCCGCCAGTTCAAAGGTTTTGACGTCGATGATATTGATGACTTTGTTGACCTCAATTAACATATGTACTCTGCACAACACCTCTATTATCCTTCCTTAGTAGACATTCAAGTTACATCTCATCGTCCAACCCGAAGCCTGCATCGATGTACTTTGAGGAATGGGATGAAGATGAGTTAGTAGGTATTCCTTAATCTCTGCCCTCTAATTCCTCTTTAATTATGAAATCTACCACTGAGACTTCCAATCGAATCCTGATTTGAAATCTACAACAACATCAAGTGCAACTTCTGAAACCTATTAACGGTGTTGGTAACCTTGGGTATGTGTACCAATTTGCTTAAGAATGCTTACATAATATATTCTGGATAAATACATATGATGTACATTGTATTCACCATACATTATGCTTCAATTGCAGAGTAAATAAAATTGTCTATTATTGTATATTAGATGATTTTTATGTCAAGAAAAGTTAAGTGTATTTGGAGTCCTACAAATGTTTTGTTTTGCATGAGTGTCGTGTATTCAGTGAGATTCAAGAGTACAATCTACATAAATTAGCTAGTTACCTTAAGAAAGTCTTATATGATATTGTGGCCTTAAGGGGGGTATGAATTTTCTAGATTGAGTCCACAGATATATATCTACTTGAGTTCAAAAAATCTTTGTCCTAGTAAACAGTAATGTAAGTTCCCTGTGTCAGGTCTACATCATATTAGTTGAGTTTAGATCTGGAAATGGATAAACTTTTAAATCTAAATGATCAGTGAGATATATAATCCATTGATGTTACAAGTTGTGTTAGCTTGCTCCATGTCTGCAGTATAAAATCTGAAGGGGAGCCTTAGAGTAACATAAAGTTGTCCTCGTGTGACCTATAGGTCACGAGTTTGTTTTGTGGAATCATCCACTGATGCTGCATCAGGGTAACATTTCGACATCACACCCCTTAGGGGTGTGATTATTCCCAGAACCTTGCATGAATGTGGGATGCTTAGTGCACCAGGCTGCCCTTTTCTTTGCTCTTTAATGTAATATGATACTTTTTAATTTTATTAGCTGGTTAAATAATATATTAGCAGAATTCTTCAGAAATGTTTCATGCATTGCCCATTGTAGAATACAATCACACTACAGTAGTTATCTATAGCTTTGAAAGGGCCTGTACTGCTAATAATCTTACTAAATTGCTGGGGATGAATCTTTTAAATAATAACCATTCTTCGGGTATGTCAAGAAACTGTATTATGATATCAATAACATATGAACAAATGCAGGATAGTCCATTGACAATTGAGTGTTATGACTTTGAACCAACCATAAAGCATGATTTAATTAGGTAAAGGATCTTTCTTTCATTCTTCTATCATTTCTGACCTCTACAGACTGGAAACTGACAACCTTTCTCATGTGACAATTGTAAGCAAGGTTCATAAATCACTAGCAAATTTAGAAGTGTTGGATTCGACTGGTTCGAGCACAAATCTTTTCATACCAACTGTTGTAGGCCAAAATTCGCAAAATAAGGTAAAAATCTTTGTTGTCCGGAAATGAAAATTCTACTTTAAACTTCCTGTATTTGGTTATTGAGGTCACTAATTTTACCAAGTCATAAAGAGACAACTTTCTAGGGAATGCTTTTTCGAGAAAATGCAGCACGCATTCCTCGATTACTTGGCATGGGGTTATGAACTTAACTTCATGGTGCCCATCGACTTTACTGGTATGTATTGGTTTGTGTATATGTTTTGTACTCTTTCTCCTTCATATTACAACTGACATTAAATTAGACTCAAGCTCCAATGTGATTTCTACAATTATCTCTTCTATTTCACTAATTATTTTGTCATCCCACTCTTGTATGGTACTCTTGGATTTCTGCTCTTTGTCTTTAGTGGTCATTTGATAGTATATGAATGCACAACCTTTTTTGATTTACAATACCATGTTTATATTTATAGCCTTCTTATCATTTTCTTTTAGGGTAATTACTTAGCATAGTTTTCTTGTTCTTTCTCTTATACAATGAAATTAATCTGATATAATTATGTGACCGATCTTTAGCTTTTCACAACCAGCACACATGATGAAGCTTCTCTAGGGTTGAAAACAATTTTAAGATTCAGAGTTCTTGACTAATGGTCTAGAAAGGTAAACAACTCTACCATTTATTTGTCAAATATTGACATTGAAAGAAGAAAATATATGTCTCTCTCTATTATGCAAATAGTAGATCAAGCTGTACAAGTTCAATCCCATGTTTGGGTGCTCTGACCATTTTATTTCAACTGCATGATCCCCATATGTCTTTACTTTGTTTTTCATATATGAGAAAAAATGAGAAAGAAATAGATCATCTACTTCATGAGATTGTCTAATTTACATGGAAAGTGAAGACTGATATTTCTGGGGAAATTTTTAGCTCTGTAAAAGACAGATAATAGACAGAAATGACCTAATCGATCTTCTTATATTGAGAATCTTTCTTAAGCAGTTTCTTGAAGTTCAAGGACTTCATGATTTTCCTTGTTTACAACAAGTGTTATCTATTTTTCTTTAGTGATAACATGCTATCTGAACTTACTGTGAACCCATTTGATATTTTATTTTTTGAACTTACAGTGACTTGAGCAATCATGAATCAACAAGGGTGTTCAAGAAATCATCAGAAAGTTAAAGAACTTTGTTTCAGCTGGATCACTTGCAGCTTTACAGAAAAAATAGATGCTAGAAAATAAGTAGAAGAAGAATACAGGCTACATAGAATTTTTGAAACTTATCGCTACAAGAACTTGATACTATGTAAAAACTTAACTAATCATTTGAGTACTTAATATATATTTTGCTTTTGGATTTAGATTACTAGTTCAATTTGTTCCATATTTTAGATTATGTGATTATTAATGAATGATTTTGTTTTATAATGTATGTATAATTGTTTATTATAATTTATTATGTATGTAAATACTAATTTACAATACGTCGCAATAGATACTGTTGCAAACATCGCAATAGATTTTGTTGCAATGGTTTAATGTTATTGCAATAGCTTCTACTAACCATTGCAATAAATGAAAATAGGTATTGCAATTAGTCAGAAAATAACAATCCCCATAGGTCAAGCTATGGCGATGATTGAAACTGTTGCAATAGTGAAAATAAACATCTCAATAAGTCAAAAAATAACCATCGCCATAGGTCAAGCTATGGCGACGGTTGTCTGAAACCATCACCATAGGTCAAGCTATGGTGACAGTTGTTTGAAACCATCGCCATAGGTTGACCTATGGAAACAATTTAGACAAACATCGCATAAACCATTACCATAGACCTATCGTAATGCCCACCTATAGGACTATTGCCGAACCATTGCGGTAGAGCTATGGCAATGGTTTTTCTGTCTATTGTAACAATTTTGCAACCATCACCATAGGGGTAATTTCTAGTAGTGTACGCAATTCTCTTTGCAGTTTTAGTGGTCTTTTCAAAGGGGTTTAGGCACCCAAGTGAACCTGAGTACCGTCTTCTACCCTCTGATAGATGGGCAGGTAGAGCACACCATTCAAACTTTAGAAGATATATTAAAGGGCTGTATGATAGACTTCAAAAGGAGTTGGGTGGATCATTTGTCATTGATAAATTTACCTACAATAATAATTACCATTTTAGAGTATAGATGGCTTTCTTTAAAGCATATTATGGAAGGAGATGTAGGTCTTTAATTAGTGGTATAAAGTGGGTGAAACCCAGTAGTTTGGGCCTGACTTTGTTTATTAGTTGATGGAGAAGGTAAAGATCATTAGGGAGCTACTTAAGACAACTTAGAGTCACCAAAAGTCTTATGCTGATATTAGAAGGAAGGAGTTAGAGTTTGAGGATGAAGATTGGGCATTCATAAAGGTCTCTCTTATGAAGGGATTCATGTGATTTAGAAAGAAAGGAAATCTTAGTCCTCATTATATAGGTCCATAACAGATTGGGTGAAGGATCGGTGGGGTTTCTTATGAGTTAGATTTGCCCGTGAGTCTGGCTTTTGTTCATCCGTTCTTTAATGTATCCATGTTGAAAAAGTGTATTGGAGATCCTTCCTTGGTGTTGCCTGTAAAGAAGATCAATGTAAAAGACTATTTGTCATATGAAGAAGAATCCATTGCCATTCTGGATCGCTATGTTCAGAAGTTTAGAAGTAAGGAGATAGCTTTGATTAAGGTGTTATAGAAGAATAAAAAAATTGGGGAAGCTACTTGGGAATAGAAGGATGACATACATTCAAGGTACCTGACTCTCTTTGAACCAATAGATGACAATATTGAAGGTGCAAATTATACTCTCTCTTTATTTTTCCTTAATGTGCTTGAGATCTTGCTGACTGTGTCCCAAGTCATCATTGATGAATGATCCCAAGTAGGATAATATAATACCCCGTAGCATTCTCAACTTAATACCACTCTTTGTAGCATGCATAGAGGACTTACAACCTTAAATTTTCTATGTGTTAAAAATACTTAGCCATATTTTAAGCTCCTAAACTTCAATGATTTTTAAATCGATCTTCCCAACTCCGATACGATGATTTTTAAGCTGATTTATGTTTTGAGGTGTAAATTGGTTATCTTGGGGAAGTTCTAGATTTTTTGGATAAGGTTTGGGATGTGTTTGGATTTCAAAAATAGAATGTCAATGCAATTTTGACATTCACTTTGCTTATAGTGTTGAGGCACCTAGCACGACATGATGATACCTAAAAATGAGATTTAGCTATGACTTTTAATTTTGAAAGGTAGTTTTGGATTTCCCCATTACCCCAAATCATGATAAAAGGTGATTAAATCATTGTTAGGGAATTATATGCCCAAAACTACTTAATTCCTCTCAAGAACATAACACTAACTCTTCCTCCAAGATAAAAAATCCAACCTCTAAGCTCAAGATTTTCAAGAAGAGAGTAAAAACTAAAGTTCCAATCCTCCAACTAAGTAACATAAGGTATATGGGACTACCCTAAACACCATGAGCATAATATTTACTATTTTATCTAGTTTAAAGACCCCTATTCATGTTTTTAAAGATGGGTTTTGATATTATTTTTCAAAACATGTATCATGGAATTATTTTAATGAAAGCATGTGTTGTCTTGAACTATTTTTCACAAAGTTTGAATATAACTAAGTATATATATGTTTTCGTTTGTAATGAAAAGATGATTTATGAGACCTCCCTCTAAATGTGGATTTTTACTTGATTTATATGATATGTGATATTCACTTGCATGTTTTAAAGTTTGTTGTCAATTGATAGTAACCCAAAGTAGGGTGATGTTGTTTGTTAATTGATGAGAGAAAGTCTTCTTTCCATAACTATACACTGTGCATTACAAAAAAGAATTGCATGAGGTTGAAAATTTACATGGCCACCGCATGTTTAAGTTAAAACTTTTTTGGGTGGCTAATTTCATGTTTTAAATAAGATGGGTTATGGAATAAATATGGATGACTTGCAAGTCTGGGTATGACAATACCCGGTGATGGCGTGCCCTTAATAGAACAAGTGTTAAATGTTATGTTAGTATGAAACATATTTTCTTTTGAATTTTATAGTGGGCTTGGAGGGAGTTAGATGGTTACCTGAAGAAAGCATGAGTCGAGAGACTCAATGCTAGAAATCATGGTTTACCAACTCAGGATTTTGGCACCATACTGTGTGGTCTTGTGTTCCTTGATTTATGTCATCCAACCTTGGGACTATGGTTAGGATCCATGCTTTGTGGTCTTGTTCCCTACCATGACATATTATTATGATTGGTGATTTTGGCACCTTGCTTTGTGGTCTGGCGTGTCTCTCATACCGATACTCTAACCCTTGCCGTAAACATGGGTTAGGGGCTTGGCCGCTTAGTCAAGGGTGGATCCCATATAGCCCGTAAGATTATCAAAATTGTAGGGTGTACCATCTAGCTCAAGGATAAATAGAAAATGAGACATGATTTCCAAGCGTTATTGAAATTCATTTTTGTATGCTCATGTGTTTTCACTTATGAACAATGTTCATTGTTTTATAAAATTCTCTCATTATGTTGTATAAAACATGCTATTTTTTGGGTTGATTCACATACTAATATATTTATATTGACCTCCTATATTTTAGTATCAGAGGCACAATCCCGGGGTCCCGCTAAGCTGTAGATTAATTTTGTCAGAAGTTATAGTTGGTAAGCCTCCCTTATTTAGGAAGGCCTTGTTATGGGAGATTGTTATTTTATTTTGGTCTATGGTTCGATTTGGGACCTTGTCCAAGTTTTAGATAGATAATGGTTTCATATTATTTGAGATTTTATAGACTGGTGTCATGTGTTTTCAATATTATAAACTAAACCTCGTATTATTCAGTTGAGGTAAGAGAATGACCGTGTTTTTATTTTCTTATCTTTTTAAAATTTATTTATAGTTTATGAATATTGTTGGTTGTTCCATTCTACTTCATTTTGTGATTAATTATATTATGTTTTGGAATCTCTTTAGTTATGGCCTAGTTTATCGCCCTTATTTTGGTATAGTTGGATTATTGGTATGGGATGGTTTGACTTGGTTGGGTCGGTCACGGTTGTAATCTTATCCCAGAGTCTTCATTATTGCACAATCTTTCTGTATGCTTGACATTCAGCCAACTCAGGACAGGTGGCTAGAGGTTGGTTTAGGCAAAGGGGATAGTTTCTGATCCCGGACGGACTTGGGATGCCCATTATGACAAGGGCCCCAATTGGGTCGCGTCAAGTTGCTATCAGAGCCTCTGTTCATAGTCAATTAGGAGTCCACAAAGTCATGTCAAGTAGAGTGTCTTTTAAGGGTATGTAGCGCACCACACTTATAAGGGAGAGGCTATAAGGTATTTAGTAATGTTTTAATTTCTTGGTATTTTATTCTCAAGATTGGAGTCTCAGTCCTGGAATCTTCTCTAATCCTTATTTTTTCATGTTTTGGATCATGCCTCATAGATCAAGAACACAAGAAAATTCTTTTATCCTATTTGGGGGTAATTGAGAAAGGGTGCATCCTATTTCTGGAGTTCATCTTCGATCTCATGGTCCATCCCTTAAATTTCTATTATCGATTGTTACTAGTCATTCTCGAGTCTAGGTGACTAATGCAGAATTTTGCCAGTCTATTTATGCCATTGCTAAGTTAGTATTGCTTAGGATGGGCGGGATATGTCTGGTTAGTTGTCTTTTAAGGCCACAAGGGTTGGCCAATTTATGAAGATGGGTCCTTCCACTTTTTTGGAGTTAAGGTGGAGAAGGATCCATAAGTCTTCTTGAATGAAATAGAAACAATATTTCGGGTGATGCACAATACCAATATGGAAGGGATAAACTTTGCAGCATATCAGCTCAAAAATGGTGTACCAATGGTATGAAGTGTGGGATAGGGATAAGGAGATATGGAGGAGTTATACTCATGGGACGCCTTCTTTGGTGCTTTTCTGGATTGTTTCTTTCCCCAAGAGTTGAGGGAAGCAAAGATGGAGAAGTTTTTGAACCTCAAGAAAGGGAGGATGTCTGCCAAGGAATATGCCTGAAAGTTTTATCAATTGTCAAGGTATTCTCCTATTTTAGTTGTTGACATGCGGGCAAGAATAAAGAAGTTCGCCTCTAGGTTGAATTGAGATTTTATTTTTGAGAGAAATACTGTCTTGTTGATTAAATATTTGGACATCTCTAGGTTCATTATTCATATACAGTAAGTGGAGGAGGAAAAGAGGAGACAGGCAGAGTTTAGGGATAGACAAGGTAAGAGGAGTAGGTTTTCTAAATAGGGAGGTGCTCAGTCTTATGGTGGTCGAGGTGGTGGTAAATGGCAGAAAAAATAGGGGAGATTTGGTTCCTACTCTTCTACTAATTCTCCTTACCAGTCAGGCGACAGACGTCACTACGGTGGTGACAATCTTCGGGCACAGGGTACCCAATCTCAGGCCAGCAGAGGTCATCAGTTTTTTCATGCCCTCCTTATTGCTTTTTTGGTTGTCCTTATTTGGGTTGTTGCAATGAAAAATGGACAAAAGCTTCAAGTGTGGCCAGGCAGGCCATTAACTTAGGGATAGTGCAATTAATAAGGTGGCTACGAGGGCAAAAAAGATTCATATGGCTTCATCTTCTGCTCCTACACCTGGTGGTGTGGCATCTACTCTTGTTACTGCTCTTTGTTTTTGTGTTGGTCGACACAGGTAATATGCATTGTCATTCCGACAAGAACCTAAGGCACCACCTAATATTGTTATTGGTACATTATAGCTTCTCTCTTATAATGTATATTATTGGCTTGACCTGGGTCCACTCTCTCCTATGTGACTCCTTATGTGGTTGTATCTTTTGGTGTCGATCTGAAAGTTATTTGGGATCATTTTTCTATTTCTACCAGTAGGTGACTCGATTATTGCAAAGAGAGTTTATAGGGGGTTTGGTATTTGTTGGTGGAAATCAGACCTTGGTGGATCTGTTTGAGTTACGTATATTGGATTTTGATATTATTTTGGGGATGGATTAGTTATATTCTTGATATGCATCCTTGGATTGTCGAACCTTGGGTTATCTTTAGGTTCCCTAGCTCCTAATGTATCCCCATGGGGTACACCGACGTTGTTTGTGTGCAAGAAGGATGGCTTTCTTTGGATGTGCATTGACTATAGGCAGCTGAACAAGGTGGCGGTCAAGAACAAGTATCCTCTTCCAAGGATAGATAATTTATTTAACCAGTTGTAAGGTGTCAAATTCTTTTCTACGATAGATATTTGGTCTAAGTACCATCAGCTAAAGATTAGGTAGATGGATATCCCTAAGATAACTTTTCATACTCGGTATGGGCACTTTGAGTTTTTGGTGATGTCATTTGGATTGACTAATTCTCCGACGACATTTATAGATCTGATGAATAGGGTTTTTTGTCAGTATTTTGATTTCTTTATTATTGTGTTCATTTACAATATTCTATTTTATTCAAAGAGTGAGGTGTATCATGCTAATCACCTCAATGTAATGTTACAAACCTTAAAGGAATAACAGTTGTATGCCAAGTTCTCTAAGTATGAGTTTTGGTTGAACGTTCTGACTTTCTTTCGTCATATTATTTCTAGTAAGGGGATCATGGTGGATCCGCAAAAACTAGCTATGGTGAAGAGGTGGCCTAGACCCACGACTCCATCCGACATTCGAAGCTTTTTGGTATAGCCGGGTATAATAGGAGGTTTGTGGAAAGTTTTTATCGATAGTTGCTACTTTGACTAAGTTGACTCAGAAGAATGTCAAGTTTCCTTGGTTGGATGTTTGTGAAGGGAGCTTTAAGAAGTTAAAGGATAAGTTAACATTGGCTCTAATTCTAACTTTACTGGAAGGCAATGATGGAATCATGGTTTATTGTGATGCATCTTGGGTAGGGCTTGGTTGTGTATTGATACAACATAGAAAGGCGATTGCCTATGCTTCTAGGTAGTTGAAAGTGCATGAGAGAAATTATCCTACTCATGATTTGGAATTTTCAGCAGTTGTGTTTGCTTTGAAAATATGGTGGCATTATTCGTATGGTGTGAACGTGGATATCTTTTCTGATCATAATAGTCTACAGTAGGTGTTTACTCAAAGAGATCTTAATCTCAGGTAGAGGAGATGGCTTGAGCTTCTCAAGGACTACGATATGAGTCTTCACTATCACAAGTAACGCTAATGTAGTTATTGATGCTCTTAGCAGGTTATTTATGGGGAGTTTGGCTCATGTAGTGGAAGGAAAGTAGGAATTTATGAAGGATATTCACCACTTGGTTAATCTTGAAGTTCGCCTTTTGGTCTCCAAAAATGGTAGTGTGATGGTGCAAGAAATCATCCAGTTGTCTCTTGGTGCAGAGATTAAGGAGAAACAGGTGCTATATCCTATTTTGATGAAAATCAAGAGTGACGTTGGTAGGCAAAAGTTAGTGGTGTTTGAGATTGGTGGTGATGGTACTTTACGGTACCAAGGGAAGTTGTTTGTTCCTGATGTCAATGGGTTGCAACAAAGGATTTTGGCTGAGGCACATAAGTCGCGCTATGTTGTTCAACCCAGTCTAACTAAGTTGTGTCATGATCTCAAGAAGATCTATTGGTGGAATGACATGAAGAGGGATGTGGTTGATTTTATGGCCAAGTGCATGGTGTATCAACAGGTTAAGGTTTAGAACATGAGGCTAGGAGGGTTGTACCAAGAAATTGATTTTCCCGAGTGGAAATGGAAAGTGATCAATATGGACTTCGTTACCATTTTTTACCAGTCTCAAAATCAATATGATTAGATTTGGGTCATCATGGATAGGATGACTAAGTCTGCGCACTTTTTACCAGTGCAGACTACCTTCTAGGTGAGGGATCTTACGAAGTTGTATCTTCAGGAGATTGTGAAGCTGCATGGGATTTCTATTTTGATTATTTTTTAACATGGCACACAGTCCACATCTCACTTCTGGTGATCTTTTCATAGAGGGTTAGGGACTAAGGTTAGTCTAAGTACTACTTTCCACCCACAGACAAATGGGCAAGTGGAGAGAACTATTCAGACATTTGAGGATAAGCTTTAGAATTGTGTGATTGATTATGATGGCAATTGGGTTGAGCATCTACCTTTGGTGGAGTTCTCTTACAACAACAACTATCATTCTAGGATTGGTATAGCCCCTTTTAAGGCATTGTATGGTGGGAGGTATAGGTCTCCTATTGGTTGGTTTGAGCTTGGTGAGGCAGACATGTTTGGTCCCGATCTAGTTTACCAGGCTATGGAGAAGGGGAAAGTGATTTAGTAGAGGCTTAAGCCTACCCAAAGTCTCCAAAAGTCCTATGCAAATGTTAGTCGTAGAGACTTGGAGTTTGAGGTTGGCAATAAGGTTTTCCTCAAGGTATCTCCCATGAAGGGGGTAGTGCAGTTTAGTAAGAAGGGGAACTCAGTCCCTAATATATTGGTCTTTATGAGGTTTTATAAAGAATTGGTAATATTGCTTATGAGCTGGAGTTGCCTTCCAGCTTAAGCTTAGTTCATCCGATCTTTCATGTTTCCATGTAGATGAAGTGCATTGGTGATCCCTCTTCAGTTATTTCTTTTGAAGGATTGGGTATCACTGATTCTTTGTCTTATAAAGAAATCTCAATTGAGATCTTAGATAGGCAGGTTCGTCAGTTGAGGACCAAGAATATGGCTTTGGTTAAGGTTCTTCAGTGGAACCATAAGGTGGAAGAAGCTACATGGGAAGCGGAGAAGGACATGAATTCCATATATTTGCATTTGTTTTCTGCTCCTAGGATTCGTGTAGAAGGTATGTGTCTTTTATACATCTTTATTTTTGAGTTATTTAAAGGAAATATTAATATATTTGCCTCTTTGTTTTCAAACATTGTTAAAGATTGGAAATATAGTTGACAATGCAAATGACTCGTGCATGGTTACCCCTACCTTGTCCGTCATTCAGAGATGAATGTTACTAGTAGTACTCACACTGAAACACTCTATTTTTTGGACATTAGAAAATTTCCCAGAATTTTGATCTTTGGACTTCATACGACTCATGGGTACGAGTCGTATGTTAAGGTACGGATGGTATGGTCCAGTCGTATGCTAACCAGTGTTGGTTGGTAGGATAGATTTTGGTTACTGGAATGGATATGACTTAGGGGTATAAATTGTATTAGGGATACTAATCGTTTGGTTCCTTAAATTAATCTTAGACTTAGCTACTTAGGTTTGATTTGAATATAAGTGGCTAACCAAGACCCGTAAGTCAGGGTACGAGTCATACCAAGGACTCGTATGGTGGATAGTGTCTAAATCTTCCTTGGGTTTAAACCTTCCAGAAATATGGATGAAGTGTACAGATCGTATGCTTTGGATATAATTTGTTTTGATGAGTTATATTTTGGACATTATTTGATCCAAAGGTTGAGTCTAGGATACGAGTGGAGGGTACCACTCGTATTTAAGGGTATGACTCGTGAGGGTCAGTCGTATCCCTGTAATGGTTTTTTGTGCAACATAAGTAGGAGTAGTCTGGACATTTTCCTACTTATCCTAATAATGTCTCACGACTTCTAACCTATTTGGAATGTTAGATACCCTATTATTCCATTCATTAATACTTAGAAAATCTTCTAAACACTATAATTTTCTCAAAATCTTTTGGCCAAGGGAAGCTAGGGTATCAACTAGAGGATTGATTTGGGGCTTTTCTTGGTGATTTCTTTCCTTCGTTATCTTGGTTTAAGGCATGTTCTCTTCTCTCATTTTTAATTGTATCTAAATACATGATTTTTATGAATGTTTTCAGGATTTCATTTATTGTATGATTTTTGTTTTCAAATATGAATTGGGAGTTTTGTTATTAAATGGTTGGTTATGGTTTTTCGTGGTTTTAATTGTACTTTTATATGCATTAATGGTGGTTTTGGATAATTGGATTGCATAGGAATGGTTTAATGATAATTGGAATTGGTTTTGTTCATATTATGCACCTAATGTGTTTGACAAAATGTGTATAAATATATGCATTGACTACTTTTACTGAAACTCTTGCTTGTTTTAATATTAAGTAAAGGAATTATGCATGGTTTAAATGGTCTAAAAAGGGTAAATGGTTAATGGTTATGCTTTTAAGGAACATGGAATCCCCCAAGTGGTTTAACATGGTAAATGAAAGGGCACTTAAAAGTCCCCGTAAACCTCTACACGGTTAGCTATAGATAATACTTGCAAGTAAGGATTGGTATGATGATACCAATACTAATGGCCTTCGTTAATAAATAGATAATGGTTTGGTTATTTGGATATTGGTTTTAATTGGACATTAATCACGGGATGTGTTACGAAGTCGTGGAAAGTGGAGGACCTAGGGGGACCAAAACTAGACACTCATATTTGCCGATATGAGGTTGGTCTTGGTGACCGTGTGCATGATGTCACACTATATTTAAGGGATGTACTAGTCCTCATAAGGTTTTCTTCCCTGGTTGTGCGGCCATACGCACTAGGATCTTTACAGCATCAGGATCCAAACCCATATAGCCCATGGGTGGTTTAGGACGGCAAAGCTGCACATCGCAAGTAAAGGTTTTAAAGGCATGTTAAACCCAGTCTCTTTTTCTCGGCATGGATATACATATATATATGTATATATATATATATGTATGTATGTATGTATGTGTATAAATATATATGTATGTATGTATATGTATTTATGGTTGTGTGCATATTTATAGACCATGGGTGGTTTAGGACGGCAAAGCTTCACAGCCCAAGTAAAGGTTTTAAAGGATGTTAAACCCAGTCTCTTTTTCTCAGCATAGATATATATATATATATATATATATGTATGTATAGATAGATAGATATATATGTATGTATATATGTATGTATATATATATATGTGTATGTATGTATGTATGTATATATATATATATATGTGTATTTATATATAAATATATATATATATATATATATGTATATGTATTTATGGTTGTGTGCATATGGATGGTTTTGCTTGGTTTTATAAATGGAATTATTTTATCCTTGTCCTGATATCATACTATGGTTCACCCACTAGCCCATCTATTGGCGGTTGTATACCCACGCTATGTAGGAACCTACCACTATATTACTCCTACATAGTGATTTACTCAGGGATCATCATCTATACTGAAGTGGTGATCTTTCATCCTTTAGGAAGGCTCCATTTCATGTTATATATATTCCCAGACATTTTGATTCCATTTTGGATATTGGTTTTTGTAAGGTTGGGGGCTTGCGCCAAACAGATTTTATTACTCTTTTGGCTAAAGGCTTTATATTACTTCTTTGGGTTGGAATGGGCGAGATAGATATTGGTGTCGTCCTTGGAATTGGAATAAGATGAAGTGCTGACATCATTGAACGATATTATTGGTTGTTCCATCCTATTTCATTTTGTGATTAATTATATTATGTGTTGGAATCTCTTTGGTTATGGCCTGGTTTATAACCCTTGTTTTTGTATGGTTGGATTGTTGGTATGGGATGGTTGGACTCGGTTGGGTTAGTAAAAATTGTGATCTTATCCCAGAGTATTCATGTGAGTTTTTTCACTATCTTGCTACATTCTTAAAATTCATCCAACTCAGGGCAGTTGGCTGGAGATTAGGCTGGGTAAAGAGGGTGGTCTCTGGTCACGACTGGACTTGGGACACCTATTACGACATCGAGTTTTGTCACACACCTTCACGGTGAGCTACACAACCCCCCATTAAAGCCCAATTAAAACATTTTCACACTACCCAACTATTTATCCATGGAATTATCTGTTAAGGAATACATCATAGGTATCATCATAACATCATGCTTGCAAGCTTATTACTATGTTATTACAATTCCATCAATCTTGGGGGAATGCCACGACCCCCTTTTGTTTATTAGATCAAGTTGGGGGAATGCCACGATCCCCTTTCTTAAACTTAAAAAAAAACATGGCCAACAAGGCTTTCAAAAACCATTTTGTCCGTTTAACCATATATGCAATGCATTAGTTTAGAGAAGTAAGCCAAATCATGTGATTATCCTTATTCAAAGCCAATTTTGCAAGTAGGTTGAGGGAACATAATTTCTAAAACCAAATTCCAAACTAAAATCATAAAATTAGAGGAATGCTTCAACCCCCATCCCATACCATTAACCATACCAATGCACCCCAATAGTTTCAAAATACATAAATAAAGCATAAATAAAAGCATTATAGCCGTGACAATCAAATTCAAGTATCCATCATTCCAAAACCCTCTACCCAAATCTATTCCACATTAAAATCCATAGGAATAACAATAAAACCAATGCCTTTAGTGAAAACAAGTTTAAGGGAAGAGATAACATGCAGGAAAGTATCACAATTATGGAGGGAAATCACCAATTTAAGCTATAAAGTCCAAATCCTTAAAAACCCTAGTTGTCATTTCTTGGAGAATTAGATAGTTTATGAGTAGTTTAAGATCGAGTAATGGAGAGTTATGGGGTCCCTTAGGGTATAATATGGTGGGGGGTATAATTGGGGAAAATAGAGAAATAACTAAAGTGCCCTTCATTAAAACATAGAAAAACTCCACCCAGTCGTTATGGGTCACTTAACGACTCGTATAGTTTGGGTATGAGTTGTTGTCTTGAATGTAGTCTAGGAAGTAACTCAGGACAACCTTCGCTGGTTTGTTCATGATTTATACCCTACAATTCATGACCCACCCTTACGACTCATAATGGGACCGTTGTGAAGTTAATAGAAACTTGGGCATTCCTTTCTAATTTTCCTACGTCTTTCTCCCTACGGATCGTAATGAGTCTTCATGGCCTGTGAGGTCCATATCATCCTGAGGATAGAAACTTTATCTACTCCACTGGTTTTGTAATGAGTCCCTCCTTACAACTTGTGACCACACCTTACGACTTGTGAGGTATTAGTCGTAGCCTGGGCAATGAGATCAAAACTTAGAAATTTCAGAGGGGAAAAATCTAGTATGTTACATTACCATACCCCCCCCCCCCAGGATATTTCATCCCCAAAAAGGAGTCAAGGCATCCATTAGCACGAATGTATGACATGAATGCAATCACATAACCTCTAACAAAGTCAGAAAATAAAGAGAGTAGGAAAATGCATACCTTAAGGATGATTAACCAACTCGAGGTACAAGAACAAATATCTGGACTTCGTGTCCTCTTCAGCCTCCCAAGTAGCTTCTTCCACATTATGGTTCCTCCAAAGTACCTTCACCAAATCTACATATTTAGTCCTCAAATAATGGACTTGCGTATCCAAAATCTCAATAGGAACTTCCTCATAAGTCAAGGAATTCGAAATACCAATATTTTCAATAGGTTCCACAAAAAAAGTATCACCCATGCACTTCCTTAACATCGACTCATGCAAAATCGAATGAATGGAACCCAACCTTGAAGGCAAGTCCAATTCATAAGTGATGTTGCCCACTCTCCTCAAAATCAAGTACGCACCACATAATAGGGACTGAGCTACCCCTTGTTTCCAAACCTCATCACTCCCTTCATAGGAGATACCTTTAAGAACACACAGCCGACAACCTCAAAATCCAACTCTCTTCGCCTCACATTCTCAAAGGACTTTTGGTGACTCTGAGAAGTCTTAAGCCTATCTACGATCGCCTTCACCTTATCTATGGCTTGGTAAACAAAGTCCAGATCGAACAATCTAGTCTCACCAACCTTAAACCACCCGATAGGCGATCTACACTTCCTACTATAAAGGACCTCAAAAGGAGTTATTCCAAAGCTAGAGTGATAACTATTATTATACGTAAACTCAATAAAAGGTAAGTGGTCAACCAAACTACCACCAAAATCAATCACTCAATCCATCAGAATATCTTCTAAAGTTTGTATGGTCCTTTCTGCTTGTCCATCCGTCTGAGGGTGGAACGCGGTGCTAAGGTTCACCCGCATGCCAAAACCATTCTGAAATAAATGCCAAAAGTGAGAAGAAAACTGTGCACCTCAATTCGAAATAATGGAAACTGGAGTACCATGAAATATGACAATCTACTTGATAATTAACTTAGCGTAATCCTCTCCAGAGTAAGTAGTCTTCACATGAAAAAAGTGAGTAAACTTAGTCAACCTATCCACGATGACCCAAATCGAATCATACTAATTCTGAGGCCGCGGAAGACCAGTAATAAAATCCATGTTGATTCTCCCACTTCCACATATGCAACTCAATCTCTTAAGATATTCTACCAAGCCTCAAGTGCTAAACATTCACTTGCTCACACACCATACACTTACCCATAAAGTTGGCCACATCTCTCTTTATATTGTTCAACTAATAGATCTCCTTCAAGTCATGATACATCATGGTCGAACCCGAATGAACTATATACCTCGACTTATGAGCCTTAGTCAAAAACCTCTCACGAAGACCATCAACATCAATAACGCACAATATACCTTGGTACCTCAAGATACTATTACCACTAATCTCAAAAGCCATAAACTTTTGTTGACCTACATCAACCTTAATCTACGTAAGGATAGGATCAAAAATCTATTTCTCCTTCACCTCAGCACTAAGAGATAACTTCACCACATCTTGAATAATCACATCTCTATCCTCTAGATCAAATAGACAAACTACAAGATTAGGAAATCGGTGAATATCCTTTACCAATACCCATTTCCCTTATCCATAAGAGACAAACTACCTATGGACAACCTGCTAAGAGCATTAGCAACCACATTAGCTTTATCTTGATTGTAGAGGAGACTCATGTCATAGTCCTTGAGTAACTCAGGCCATCGCCTTTTCCTGAGATTCAACTCCTTATGGGTGAACACATACTGTAAGCTCTTATGGTCTAAATAGATATCAACATGAACCCCATATAAGTAATGGCGCCAAATCTTTAATGCAAACACCACAGCTGCCAACTCTAGAGCATGAGTCGGATAATTTCTTTCATGGACTTTCAATTGCCTAGAAGCATAAGCCACAACCTTACCATTTTGCATCAAGACACAGCCTAGTACCACACGATATGCATCATAGTAAACAACAAAAACATCAGTACCCTTAGGCAAGGTCAAAATTAGTGTAGAAGTTTGTTTATCCTTTAGCTTCTCAAAACTACCCTTACAAACAATGAAATATAGAAACTTTACATTTATCTAAGTCAACTTAGTCAATAGAGCAGTAATAGAAGTGAAGCTTTTCACAAACCTTCTATAATAACCAAGTAAACCCTAGAAGCTCTGATTGTTGATTAGAGTTATGGCTCTAGGCCTCTCATTAATTGCCTCAACTTTCTATGGTTCTAACGTGATCCCCTCACTTGAAATAACAACACCCAAAAAGATCACATCATTCAACCAAAACTCACATTTCAAAAACTTATCATACCATCATTGGTCCTTAAGAGTATACAATTCTACTCGAAGGTCATTGACATGATCCTCCTCACTCTTAGAGTATACCAAGATATCATCAATAAACACGATCATGAACAAATCCAAAAACTATTTGAATACCTAATTCATATGATCCATAAAAGTAACCGGAGCATTACTAAACCCGAATGACATAACTAGAAACTCATAGTGACCATATCGAGTACTAAAAGCAGACTTTGGGATATTTACCTCCCTAATCATCAATAGATGATAACTCAATCGAAAATCAATCTTAGTGAAGCATCTATCACACTAGAGCTGATCAAAAGGTCATCAATCCTTTAGAGAGGATACTTATTCTTTATAGTTACCTTATAAAACTACTGATAGTCTATACATATCCAAAGGGAACCATACTTCTTACGCACGAAAAGCACGGGGGCACCCCATGGGGACACACTAGGATGGATGAAACCCTTATCAAGCAGATTCTTTAACTACTCCTTAAGTCTTTCAACTCAACAGGAGTTATTCTATAGGGAGGAATAGACATGAAAGGGTATCTAGAAGAATATCAATTCTAAAGTCTATTTTCTTACTAGGAGGACTA
>NC_061115.1:138501343-138522003 GCF_002878395.1 Capsicum annuum
GACTACCAAAAAGATCATTGGTAAACACCTCGGGAAACTCACTAACAATATGGACAAATTGTAAAGAAGGAACCTCAGAACTAGAATCTATAACCCAAACCAGATGATAAAGAAACCCCTTGGAAATCAACTTTTGAGCTCTATGATAGGAAATAAATCTCTCCTTAGGTTCTAAGAAGCTTCCCTTCCATTCTATTACCAATTTATTAGGGAATTAAAGACTCACCATACAAGTCCAATGATCTAGAGAAGTGTAGCATGAATAGAGTCAATCCATCCGTAAGATGACATCGAGATCTACCATATCCAACTCAATCAGATCTACCAATGTCACCCAACCACAGATAGACACCACCCAACCTCTATAGACCTTTCTAGACATAATAGAATCACTCATCGGCATAGATACAAAGAAGTGATAAAAAATGCACTTAGGATTGAAACCAAAATGAACAGCCACATAAGGGATCATGTAAGAAAGGTTGGACCTCAGATCAAACAGACAAAATACATCATGAGAGAAAAGTTGTAACATACCATTAATAACATAAGAAGATACCTCACACTCCTAATGGGTGGCAAGAGTATAAAGATGATTCCAACTTGTGTTGGTACTAAAAGTAGCACCCTTTGGTGTAGGAGCTAAATAAGTAGAAATCAGAACCTTATTAGCTTTAGTAGCAACCTTTGATGACGAATAGTTCATATGAATATGACCAAGGTGGCAATATTTGAAACACATATCCATTCTCTTATCACAATAACCACAATGCATCTATCTTTAAAATCTACATGAAGGATAAGACAGGGCTAATTGATCTCCACTTGCCTGAGACTAGGAAATTTATGCCCTAAACTTGCTATAAGTTTAAAAGAAATAATCGTCGGACGACTTAGGATAAGGACCACTAGTCATCGAATGTAAACCAGATTTTCCCCAAGTCTTCTTCTTGCTCCACTGCCTACCATCTCTACCACTATTCTACTAGCCTTCACCCTACTTTGAATATCTAAACTTCTTATTCTGTCTCTCTCCCATTTCTGCTTGTTTCTTTTTTCATCTTTAACTTGCTGCATATACACTATAAGTCTCAGGATGTCCATGTCATTATTCATCATTACGACCTTACACTTTAGTACCAAGTCCCAAGACAAACCTAAAGCAAACTTTCCCATTCTTTCATTTATACTCGACACAATCTGTGGGGCATAACAAGGCAACAAGTAAATTTTCAAAGCATACTCCTTCACAGTCATACTTCCTTGCTTCTAATTCAATAAATCCTCAACCTTAGACTCTCTCGATTTCTGAGGAAATTAATTGTTAAGAAAACCACCTTAAAACTCTTCCCACATAGACTACTCGGCATTATACCTCTTAACTACTCCCTCTCTTCATGTCACTGATATGCTATATCCTTAAACTGATATGCGACAAACTCCGTACCCTCTACATCAATAGCATGCATTACCCTAAATATCATTTTTATCTCATCGACAAAACCTTGAGGATCACCCTCGACCTTAGATATAATAAAGGTCGAAGGATTTAACCTCATAAACAAACCAACTTTAGTAACCTCAAAAGATAAAGCAGGAGAACCAATACGGTTGGCTGATAAGATTGAAAAGTCACCAATTGGGTCTTCAGATGAATAGGTCAGCAAAATTTGGTATTATAAATATATCCTTAGGGAAGTAGTGCATGAACATCGTCAACATAAAAATACAAAAGAGGATTGGTAAGGATTAGTGGAACTCCACATAGGAAGTTAGGAGTAGGGACCCTAGACCGAGTCTGTACTCCATAAGCAGAACGAGTTCTATCCAAATTGTCTTCAGGTGGGAAAAAGGAGTTTCCATTAGTATTAGATCTTTGGAGGGTCATGATCTGAAATGCAAACAACTAGAATTAAAGGAGATTGCAATATCCTAGACTCTCTAGCCCAAAAATAGAACATAAAAGGGGAAACATTTCTAAATGACTTTTATCCTCTTCATTATAAATATGGCACGCTATACACCTATAAAAGAGACTCTACTTGATATGGCTTTATGGACACTCAATGACCATAAACCTAGGCTATGATACAAAGTTTGTTATGACCTGAACCTGGGCATAGTTGTTATGGGTATCTCAAGTCCACCAAGAATCGGAGGTCATCTCTATTAACCTAGCTAACTAGAACATAATACATCTAGCAATGGATGAATTCCAAACATATAAAGAGATCGAGCTAAGTTCCAAACATATAATACGATTGAACTGAGTTTCAAACATATAAGAAAATAGATAAATTAATTGAATAGGATCTAAGAGTCCAGAATACCAAATGCACTCATATCCTGTCCACAAAGCCCTTAAGAAAAAAACATCAACCAAAGTTGGGACATGCTCCCGACCATAGCAAAAATCCAGCCCAAATAGTCTAAGACCTAAGTTATGATAAGACTATAAAATGAGGGTCTTCCAGAGAATAGAAGCTCATCACTTCAAAAATAACTCTCAAATAATCTAGAAATTACCTACCACTACACAAGAAAACAAAAGTGTCTTTGGACCCTATATCATACGGGGATAGAGTATACGATGATGGTTAGTGGGGTGAGTGCTAGAATGTAACTCAAGGGAGTGATAAAATAATGCTATGATCAATTAGTCCAAAATTATTTCAAAACTATATGCAAATAATCATATACACATATATATAAATATGTTATATGCCAGGATAGGGAACAAGTTTTAGCGTGAGAGTTAAAATATTAAGCTAGACTGTGTAACTCTAACTATCCTAAAGGAACCCAGGGCTATATAGGTTCAGTTTCCCCTGATGAAAGGTCCTCGGTGCATGTTATCTATACGAACCAGAGATATCAAAGGAGGACTAGAGAATTCCTCGACCCCACATCAATCCAGGATACAGGTATATACCGATAGTGTAAACTAGGCATAAGGTCATTAATATCCCCACACCGGCAAATGTAGTTCCTAGTATTCATCCTTCCTGGAACTCACACCTTCACGGTGAGCTACATAACCCTCATTAATTCCAATTAAAAAATTTTCACACAACCCAACCATTTAGACATAGAATTATTCATTAAGGCATTTATTATAGGTATCATCATAACATCATGCTTACAAGATTATAACTATTCCATTCCAATTCCATCAATCTTGGGAGAATTTTATGACCCTCTTTAGTTTATCAAATCAAGTTGGGGGAATGCCATGAACCCCTAACTTTCACTTTAAAAAAAATCATGGCCAACAAGGCTTTAAAAACTATTTTGTTCATTTAACCATTTATGCAATACATTAATGTAAAAGAGTAATCCAAGTCATGTGATTATCCAAATTTCAAAGCCAATTATGCAAGGAGGTTGAGGGAACACAATTTTAAAACCAAAATCATCAAATTAAATGAATGCCTTGATCCCCATCCCATTCACCACACCCACACACCCAAATGGTTAAAAAATAGATAAATAAATAAATAAAGCATAAACAAATACATAATAGACATGAAAATCTAATACAAGTAACCATCATTCCAAAACCCTCAACCCAAATAAATTCCATATTAAATTCCACATGAATAATAATAAAACCAATTCCCTAAGGGAAAAAAAGTTTAAGGGAATGGATTACATTCTTAAAAGTATCACAATTATGGGGGAAAATCACCAATTTAATCTTTGAAGGCCAAATCCATTATTGTCCTTTCTTGGAGAATTAGATAAGGTTTAGAGTATTTTATTATTGAGTAATAGGGTATTATAGTGTCCCTTAGTGTATTTTAGTTTGTGGTTTATAATTTGGGAAAAAGAGAGAAATGACCAAAGGGCCTTTCATTAAAATACAGAAAAAAAACTGCCAAGTCATTACAGGTCACTTAATGACACATAACATCTGGGTATGAGCTGTTTCCTGGACTCGTAGTCTGGGCAGTGACTCGAGGTTTCCTTCACTGGCTTTGTTATGAGTCACAACCTACGACTCGGGGCCAGTCCTTACGACTCATAAGTATCCAAACGTGAGATCAACAAAAACTTGGGCATTCCCCACGGGTTTGCCTATGACTTGATCCCTATGTCTTGTAACAATTCTTCACTACTCATGATGTCTATGTCATAATCAGGACATAAATGTTAGCTACTCAACTACTTTGATAACAAGTCCCTCCCTATGGCTCATGACCATACCTTACGATTGGTGAGGTATCAGTCGTAGCCTGGGCAGTGAGCTAAAAAGTTGGAAATCAGAGAAAAAAATCTGGGGTATTTCAATAACTCCCTACTCATACTTTTATGTTAATATATGACATATTCATTCCTTTTTACCCTACCTCATAGGTCTTAATAAGTATTAAGTCGTAGTAGAACAGTATCCCTCAAATATAAGATCCTCATACTGTTATACTTCAGCAACCCTCCTTATGGTAATAAAGTGTTGATAAAAGTTTCAGAATAATGGTTCAGATGACAGTGCGTAGATGTTTCTTATTATGGAAAATTATGGTATTCTTGTTTTATTTAAGGTTATAAGAATGAAGGTTATAATATTTGGGATGTCTCGTTGTAGTAGTTCCTATGATTATAGTTGGTAGAGATTTTACGAAAGATGAGAAACTTCTTAGGTAGTTTGGTTTCTTAAAATTTTATAAGGTAATTATAGTGTTAGCCTTGAATATCTTGTTAACACCAAATGGGTCAAGGTATCGTGCACTAATGGCCCTTTGATTAGGGCTCAAAATTAGTTGATTGAGGATGTAAGAAGGTAGTATCTTTGGGTTGAAAAACTATTATACAATAAAGAATCCCCTAATCTAGACTAGTATTTGTTGTTTTACGTGTAGCACATTGTACCATCGAGTTTTTCATGAACATGGAAATAATTTATTGCGAGACTTGGACTCGAGTAGTTATTATTTGCATAATTATCACAAGTATAAATTTATAAAGTGTAATAGTAAGAGGGAGGAGTATAGTCGATAAGTGCTTCCAATCTTAAAGATATATGTTCATATTGTATAAGACAAGAGCAGTACTATTATTGATTCTTTCCCAGTGTACTCGTGCTTTTTATGCATCCTTTCTTTATGAGTCCCTTACACTTATAATCTGTGCTTTCATATTTATTAGTATTGATTGTTATATCCTTGTTGTTAATAGAGTTCAATCCATACTAGTGTATACAGCACAGATAGATCAAAGAAATCTTGAGTTACTCTATCTATATGTTGACTCTACCTTTGACCTTCATTTAAGGATGAATGATCCCAACGAGAAGATATTGTAACACCCAAAATTCTAAGTTACAATCAAAACTATCATTGTATGTGTGTAGGACTAAATCAAATAATTTATAATTATATATAGGTGAATGGTTTGAGAAGAGCTTGGTTATGAATTAAGACTAAAGGAACTTCTAGCTCAAAGTTGAGTTGAAATCTTCAATATCAATTAACTTTCTACATAAGATTTTACTAGGGTCGATTTCATCGAGCACAACTCATGGAGTATAATAAGATTTGTAGATCAAGACCCACTAAATTAAAGATTTTCCATTTTTCTTACCAAAGCCACTAACTATTTGTTAATCCAATTTCAAAGTATAATTTCCACTAACTATAATTTCTACAGTTTGACGATGTGCTAAATTTGCTTGAAACCTTCATAAACTATTCTTTTTGGTAAATTTAAGGTTGTGCTCTGACAAACCACCCAATTGTTTTGCACTATCACCTCTAAATTGTTGAAATAGATGATGAAATTTATTAAAAGGCTATGTTTCTAAATTTTTCCAATTTTTTCTATTTCCATCGGCTCCAAATTGGAAATTTCTCCTCTCCTCATCCTCAAACCCTAAGGTAAGTTACTACCATTTAATTCTAAGCAATATTTCATATTACTTTTAATCCTTTTTAGGATTATTAATGAAATCCTGCACCATAACCTAGGATTTTTAATAAAAACTCAATCAAGACTCCTAGAACTGATGTCTTAGAACTTTACTTAGATGATGATTCCTCTTTGACTTCTTGAAAAGCAATTAAGGTATATTGGACTTCAATGAGGATTTTCTTTTATCCTCATGTCCCAAAACACCTAAGTTTTCATGAATTTAATTTCATAGTTAGGGTTTATAAATCCACTTTCCAATTCATCATTTTTATTATCAAATTATATGATTTCTCAATTTCTCTACTCATGATTATGTATTTTATGACTGTTGTATTTCCTTTTTATATTTAGCATGATTTTTGTTTCTTTTTTATCTTGGATATTATTGTTGAAGCATATATTTTAAAGCATGACTTTGGAATTTTTATGTTATTATGAATATTAAAGAAGATAAATTTAACCCATAGAACGGTGAAGTTTATGATAAATTAAAAATATGATTTTTAGTAAAGTCTCAACCATTATAGTAGATAGACAGTGAGATTAAATTATTACTAAGCATATGATTTTCAGAATAGTTTTGGGAGTAGTATTTAGATGTTGGGTATCATTAGCAGACATTAGATATTATTATTTCCTTTAGATTTTCACCGCCTAAAAGTATTTGCTTTCTTTGAAAACCTTTGATATGATCATTTTATGACTCTACATAGTATGCTTTTAGATATGGATTTCTCAAAAAGCGTTTCTCATGATTCTATTTAAACTTAATCATTGTTAATTATTATTATGTTTTTGAAAATCCATTTTTGACTTTTTTTTCTATTTATGCACATATATGATTTCAGTTATTTAGTCTTATCCTTTATATGCAGTACATTTAAATATATTTATCATATACCTATTGTGTCTATATTTTTTATGTGATATAGATATGAGTGATCGTTTTAAAGCTGGTAGCTTGAGAGTAGAAGTTCATAGTTCATTAGGTGATGAGTCCTACTTATTTTGAGACATAGCTTAGTTATTTCATTTCCTTATTTTAGTCTTTCTAGTATTTTAGTATTCAAGTCAGTTAGGGGCTTGTCCCATTAACTCATTCTTTTAGTAGAGGCTTTCAGACAAAATCGGTGTATTTTGTTGCAAAAGATTTATCTTTACAACATATTTTTGTGTGATTGTAGTTTCCAACTTTTTCTTTAGTTTTCCCATATTATGCTTATATGTTATGTCAATGGTTAACTTAGGATCACTTGTGTTTCTAAGCACTGTGTCTCTTCCATGGTATAGACTCAGGTCATGATAGGTTGAGATCAGACCTGAATTCCCGTATTGAGGTTAGATCTAGAGTTGGTTTGAAGAGTTGTTCTTGAATTGGATGCAGGGCAAGTTGAGTCCCAATCTTGAGTTTAGTGTAGAAGTTCAAACCAAGTTCAAGTTTGGGCATTGGTTCTTAAGTTGAGGTTGAATCTTGGGTCTTGTTTCTTGAATCAGGTTTGAAAGTCAGGTCTTGGGTTGAGTGTTAGATATCAAGGTCAGAGTTTTGTCTCTAATCAAGGTAAGGAGTCAGGTCAAAAGTCAAGAATTAGGAGTCACGATCAGGAGTTGGATCTTGGGTTAGTATTAGGAATTAGTACTCGAGACTCGGGTCAGGGTAAAAATGTAGGGTGTGAAGTTGAAAGAGGGTTTTGGAAAATGTTTTCATACTTTTAGAAGGGAAGTCTTTTTTCTTGAATTTAAGAAAAATAAGTTCATCTTGAAACATTTTTTAGAACATTTAAACCAATCAAATAAAAGAGAACTGGAAAACATAACAACACACACTAATAGTTTCTTGATTTTTGTAAAATTTTCTTTATTTATTGAAGGCAACAATTTAAATAAAATCATTAATATCTTATTGATTATCTAATGCACCACTTATTTAGAAATAAAATAAAAAGAATAAACAATCATTTATTAAGAAATGGAGGAAGTAATTATCTTTTTATTTCCTTAACTTGGCTTTTAAAATTCTAAAATTTTTAAATTAGTGTTCGGGGCTTTCAAATGTTGTTCCCAAACTAATTTACTAAAATCAATGTCAAAATTGTTTGGCTTGAATATTACTCCTCCTCAATTCCATATTAGTTGTTTATTTTCTTTTTTTTATGCGTCTCTTAAAAATCATAAATGAGATGGATAGTTTTACTAATTTATTATTCTTTTTCCACTCTTTGAAAAGTAAACTTTTTGGAACTTCTAAACTTTTTTTGTCTTTCAAAGAATATTAATTATAGGGATAAAATGAGATTCTTTTAGAGTAAATTTTTTGTGGCTATTAGGATATTTTATCAATCGAGATCAAAATCAAAATAAAGTCTGACAGTGGGCCAATAAAAAAGAAAAAAATAAAATTAATCAATCTGAATTTTGTTTGGCCAGCCCACACTGAGTGTGACCTGGTCGTTTCTATCATAATGTGTTGTACTCTTTTCTTTTTTTTTCTTTTTTCTTTTTCAAAAACTTCAACAATCCCACAATGTTCTGTGTTTTCCTTTTCTTGAATTGGCCATCTCCTTTTGTTATGGGTTATCTGAAACCTTATTTTTTTTACTCTATCTGCATGTCTTTTCCACATAAGGATCTTCATTGTACCAAGGTAAACTTTGTGTTTTCTCTCTCTTTTTCCTTCTCATCAATTGTTTTTGGTCTTTGTTGTCTTCTTTACTAGGTGTTTGAGGCTTCTCCACTACTCTATGGACTTAAAGTAAGCAGTCGTTTGGAGTTCATACCTCTCCCATCTATAAGTAGTCTTTGCCCTTTCCTTTTTTCCTTATTCTTGCCTTATTTTTTGCATTTTCCTTTACTAACCTCCTCTTTTTTATGGTTTCAGGTGTATCATGTAATATAGCATCCTTCAAATGTTGAAGATAAGGCTTGAAGTTGACCTCCTAGGGAAAAAGTTAGATTTGACACCAATCTCCTTAGTTTTTGGAGAATATTTTTGTGTGCTAACATAGTTTAGCTAAACTTTTAAAGCAGCTATTATATTCCTAGGCATAGGACGTACTTTGATGTACTTAATCCTGCTACTCCCTTGAATGTTCTTCCTCCTCTCTTTAGTTATATAAATCAGATTTCTTTGATATATCATGTTTACTATGGTTTGATTTTCCTTTTCCTTATGCAAATTATTAGGATTTGTGCCTTGTCTATATTAAAAATTCTTTTCTTATTGATGGTAGTTTACTAAAAGAGATAAATTTCAAAGTGTTACCTATTTTCTCTACTATGTTAACTAGATAGTCGGTTAGTTGATTGCCCTCTCTCAAAGTGTGATGGAAATTAAAATTTTGCTTTATTTCTTTCTCCTAATCTCCTCTACCATCTCTTCAATTTCCCATGGTATTTTTCAGATTTCCTTTATGATGTTAATCATAGTAAGGGAGTCTATCTCTATAGTAAACTTTTTTTATCTCGAGATGGCATCATATCTTAAAACCTCAAGGATGTATTTTGATTCTTTTTCAGTAGATGTAGCAATGCCAATGCTTCTAGCCCTTGCGTGGATCAAGTAACCATTTTTATCCCTAAGACAAAACCATATGAACTGATTCTTGGATTCCTTGCATCCAAAAAATATTCTAGCCCTTGCATCGTATGTTAGATTTGTTGTCAAAAATATTCTAGGAAAAATTTCTATCAATCTTACTTGTACTTTAGATACAATTCTGTTTATAAATGTACTTAAAATTATTGGCCTAAGATCTGAAAATCTGCTCATATTCTCCCTTTTTAGAAGTAAGAAACAAGTTTTTATAACTAATATATTTAGGCAACTTATATCCAAAAAATAAAGCCATAACTATTTTGACTACATCCTCCATTATAATTTCCCAGCAAGTTTAAAAAAAATCCCTTATAAATTATCTGGACTAGAAACACTATCATTAATTTATTCAAATGCAACCTCTCCAACCTCATCCATTTCTGGTGCACTTATCATTTTATCATTATCTTTTTCTGTTATTAACCTTGGAATATGATCAAGCATTAAAAAATCTTTAGGGCTAGTTGTCACCTTGAATTGTTTCTAAAATACTCTGAATACCTCCTCTCATATAATTTGAATGGTCTCAAAACCTTTTCCTTTCTCATTTCTTATTTTATGAAGCATTAGTTTCCTTCTTATGTCCTTTACATATGCATGAAAGAATTTGGTATTTCTATCTCTATCTTAAAGCCATTACATTCTTGCCTTCTATTTTCAGTAATCCTCCTCATTCTTTTGAAATTTTTTCAACTAGACTTCAATATTTCTCATGTCGACTCTATTGCCCTCACTAGGATTTATTTCCAGTTGTACCTCTTTCATTTTTACCACATCATCCAAAGTAAAAAGCCTTTGAAAAATGTTGCCATATATAGATTTGCTCCACAGTGACAAAGCCTTCTTTAATTTTTTAGCTTCTCTTAAAACACATGAAAAGGTGATCCATCTATATTTACATCCCATACCTTCTGTACCACCTCTTTAAAAGACTTTTATTTAACCTAAGAATTCAGAAATCTGAAAGGCCTGATATTGGTTCTTGACTTATCTTACAACTAACATGTAGTGGAGCTTGGTCTAAGACCTCTCTTATTAAGTGTTGTACCTAACTATTTGAAAACTCATGCATAAACTTTTGATTCCCAAAAACACAATCCAATCTTTTGAATATACACTCCCCTTCAATTCTACCATTTTATTATGTATAAGAATGGCTTGTGAAGTAAATCTCACTTAATGAACAATTGTTTATGCATTAAGCAAAATCTATTTGAACAAATCCATTACCTCCTATTGAGTCATTTGAAAGTCACCTAACTTTTTAAATTCATTAAAGATAACATTAAAGTATCCGCATACTATCTATGGAATATCGATAGATCCAACATTATTTTCTAGATCCTCCAAAAGTTTAAGTCTTTCTAAAGAACTACATCTAGCATAAACTGTTGTTATAGATACTTTTTCTTACTAACCACATGCCTAAATTTTACTGTGATTTGTTGATAGGTATCACTCTGCACCTATCCTTACCATTTACCATTCTAAAATATTTATATTTTACTAAAGAAATTTACTGAAACATTATCCATTCCTATCCTTACCATTTACCATTCTAAAATATTTATATTTTACCAAAGAAATTTACAGGAACATTATCCATTCCTAGTCTTTTTCTATAGTCTTCTAACTCATGAGGCCCTTGGAAGGGTTCTAAGAGGGCAATAAGTGAATAGTGATGTCTTATTTGTAGGTCAATTACCCCCTCAGAAGAATTCTGAGAGTGTACAAATCTAATATTCTAGAAAAATATATTGTCAACCATCGTCCAGTCAAAGTAGGTTTAACTGAACTACTCATGTATTCATTTGACTTGTCTTTGATGTAGTTGTATTTGATTTATTTCTTTCATTTTTGAGATCTTTTATATGTCCCGGAGATAAATCTCATTTGGCACACACTTTTTTAATGTTCTCCTGAATATCTTTATCGTTGATTTTATCCTAAATAATATCTTGACAACTACTAACATTTTTTATTTGTACCATATCTATCTTTTGTGTATTGATTTGGTGAATTTTCTATTCCTCCTTGCTCCCATCAGAAACATTTTTCAGAGTGTCCTGCATATTTTTGAACTCACTTTATCATCACCGTTTGTCAAAGTTCCCTACTTCTTCATTCTTTCTTTGTTCACACTAGTTGCTGCAAATAGATTGTCTATCATTTGTTGCTTTCCGTCATTTGAGCTTTTGCTTAATAGTTGTTGATTTTCACTACTTGAATCAGTAACTGGCCCTCTTTGTGATTCTCCTTTATTTTGTCCCCATTGTTCACAATCTTGTTGCTTTCATTCTCTTTATGGTACTGACTCTCTTCCTCTTTCTTTTTCCTTGTCTTGTTGTTTCGTAGTTTGATATTTGTCTTTCTTGCAAGAGATTTTTCTACCCACTGTTTAGATGATTTTTTTTGTATGTTACTCCTTGGTTCTTCTCCTTTTTTTTCTGAATTATCACTTTCCTTTTCTTCCTCGACAGGATCTTTTACATTAAGTACATTAAAATTGTTTTAGTGGTAATTTCCTCTTATTTTTATGTCCCCCTTGGGATCTATCTTTGTATGCATCCTCCTCTGTATGGATATCGTCCTTTTTGTGCACCATATTTCTGGCTTTGTTCCTGATAATTGGTGTCTACCTTTTTTGGTTTCTTACCTTTATTAATTTTCTTTGTCTTCTTTTTCTCCTGATCTTGTTCTTTCTGCACTTTCAGTTCATTATTCTCCTTGTCTTTTTCTCAATTCTAATTATCTTTACCTCCTTCCTTGGGGTACAACTTTGGGTGCAACATAAAACGCTCTTTTTTATTGTGCCCCTGAAACTTGTAATTTTTACAATTTTTTATGAGGTAATCATACCCTGAAACTTGCAATTTTTACAATTTTTTGTGAGGTAATCATACTCTATTGTTTTTGACTTTTCTATAATTTTCCTCGTGTTCTCTTTTATTCCAATATTTTATTTGGGGAAATTCTCCTAATATATCAACTTCTACTTGTACTCTCGTATAGCTGAGCCTTCTTTGTTGCTTGTTGCCATTTTTAATTGTAAAGGTTTTTCAACCTTGTTGCTATTAAAAAATTATTTCTTTTCCAAAAGAATTTGGTGGTTAGGAAGGTAATGAAATGAAATCCGTGCAATAGCTATTGATGTTTCTTCATCTGGATAAAAAAGTGGAACACATTTAAGGGCTCTCATCGGGTAATTTCAGTTTCCATTCGAAATATAGAAAATGACTTGAATAAAAGATTAACACAATCTTCGATTCTTGACGCCCTAATTAGCACATATCTATAGCTCGACAATCCAAAATTAACATCACATTTCAACTCACATTATATTGGAATGAATTTCCTGAGGTCTACAATGTCTGGCTACCCATATGAAAACTTTCCTGCAACTGTATATTCTAAACTGTATATTCTAACTTCTCATTGACAATCATTTGTGTGATTTTATCCTCCTCCAAAAATACATACGGTTCTCCATCCTAAAGTGTTATAGGTTTCAGCGGTAAAGGGATGTAAGTAAATAGTTGTAAAGTTGTTACATAATTCATTCCCAATTCAATCGTATTAGCAGCCAGTGTGATTGGGGGTTGAGCAGTCTCCGGTGAAGGCTGCCCAATGAACATTACGGACATGGTCGTCATCGTCTATATAGGCAAATTCGGATTTTTAGGCTAGTGTTTAGAGAGAATATTTTCAAATTATCCCATGGGTAAAATGATATAATTTTACTCGTTTTATTTCATTTTACTAAATCTTTGTTGACTTGACAAATATAAAATAGTCCCTTCGTTTCATATTAGTTGACCCCTATTGACTTTACACACCCATTAAAAAAATATTAATTAGGATTTTTTTTAACCAAATTAGTCTTATTAATTATGCTTTGAAAATACAAATTTGAGTAAATATACTTTATTTAGTCATTTAGTGTAAAGGATGGTATTGGAAAAACATAATAAAATCCTCTTGATTTCATCAAATGGACAACTAAATTTAAACAAATATTTTTAGAAAGAGGACCAACAACGAAATGGAGGAAGTATTAATTAGGCATGTATTTTATTGTATTAACTTTATTAATGATGCTTTGAAACTCTAAATTTAACTACTATTACTTTAAATAGTTATTCAATACTAACGGTGGAAAGGGGAAAATCTAATAAATATTCTCTTGATATAATAAATTAAACAAGTAAATTGAAACATCTATTTTTAGTATAGGAGCCAAGTAAAACAAACGAGGGGAGTAATTAATTTTATCTTGATTTAATATGTGTACAAATAATTTGAGATATATATTTATAGATATCGGGAGTATACATTATTGATTGTAGCATTGAACCTGCAATTTTTCATTTGATAGCCTTAAATTTGATAAAAATTTACCCACAGTGTTTACTGTGCTTCCTTAAGCATTGTTATTTAAACTGTGATTATGGTCAAGTGTAGAAAAACGGTGATCAATGAGAAAATTGTTTGTGATTAAAAAGGTACACTTATTTTTATTTTCTTGGTTTCCCATCGGTGTTCAGAGTCCGCATTAGACCCCGACTAATTCGAATTTGCACCAAGTAGGCTCATTCGAGGGTAGCGCTTCATATCAAGGATTTTTCAAAATTCAGGGCTCAAATTTGAGACCTCTATTTGAGGAAGAAATAGTCTTATCCACTGCACCACATCCTTGGTCGTAAAAAATGGTACACTTACAAAGAATATGAAATAAAAATAAATTATTAAAATGAGTGAAACGTTCTTGACTTGAGAAAGTCTTGTGAGATAATGAAGTGAGGTGCGAAGAGTTTATATATGCGTAAAATGTTTTATGCATCGTTTGAGGGGTGAACTAAATTATTGTGAAATTATAATAGTGAGATAATAATTTTTAAATAAATTTATTCCATTTAAGAGATGTGATAAAATAATATCAAGTTGATGAAATGAGTGAGAATGTATGAGGATTAAGCTTCAGAATGTATGAGGATTAAGCTTCAGACAAAGTTTATACTTCTATTATCCCATTTTATATGTCGTCATTTGATCGGACACATAATTTAAGAAATAAATGATAATTTTATAAAATTTATAAAATTATTCCTCTTAAAGTTACTTTAATATTTAATTTTTAGTTATTTTTTTTAATTAAGTAGAATTAAATAAGAATAAAATGAGAATGATCTCATTAAATAATTTTCATATAACAAAAGATGATATTTTTTAATAGATGGATTAAAAACAAAAATGACCATATATAAAATGACATGCAGGGAGTAGTACTTTTGATAAACTGTGTTGATTTATTCAGAATAAATTAACATTGTCTGTAGTAAAATATTTTACTCTATCGCGCATATCAAATACTTCCTCCATTTTATAAAGAATGATTTATTTTATTTTTTATTTAAGTTAAAGAAAATAATCACTTTTCATTTTTGTCAATACCTTACTTTTAACTTTTCATAAGACATATTTAAAATCAGAATATTAAATGATATTTTGATACATTTAATATAATTTTAATTTAAGATCATAATATTTAAAAATATTTTTTATTTTATTAAATTTTGTATCAAGTCACTCATTTGTTTTTTTAAAGAAAGAGTAACTCAAGATATTTTCCTTGGTTTTAGGTTATGTTCTTTTAGAATTTTTTTTTTCAGTACACAGAATTTTGATGTGGACAGAATTATCGTAAAGATATTTCACTTGAAATTTTGACCACAAGTGACAAGATATATATATATATATATATATATATATATATATATATATATATATATATATATATATATATATTTGCAGCCACCAATATCCATCCATAGATAATCTGCAGAATTGTTTCTACAAAAAGTTGCATCTTGTATGGCTGTGTCTTCGGCAGTTAGCATGAACTTTGTAGTTGTATATGTTTCTTTAGATTATTATTTTTTTCAGTACATAGAATTTTGTTGTAGACAGAAATATCGTGAAAATAATTCACTTGAAATTTTAACCACAAGTGACAAGATATATATGTATATTTGCAGGCACCAATATCCATCCACAGAATGTCTGCAGAATTGTCTTTTCAAAAAGTTGCATCTAGTATTGCTGTGTCTTCGGCAGTTAGCATGAACCTTGCAGTCGTATCAAGAGAACTTTTTTCACCTTCTCCACAACCTCTCACATCAAATTCATGGAAAAGAAGGGGAAGCAATTTGAAAGTTAGAGCAAAATTAGGTTTGGTTTAAGTTCATTAATCAATTTATTGTTTATGACATTGCAGTTTTCCATATATGAATATTTTTTTAAAAATTTTTTTGGCGTGTGTGAGTGTGTTTTATGATAGGAGGAGGAGAGGGTGATGTCAAGAACGATGGGAAGAAGAAATTCATAACTAAAGAGGAAGAACCTGAACAGTAAGTTTTCCATCCGTCATTTCTTTCTTTTTTGAACTTTGCCTATCATCCCAAAGAATAATTGCTTTATAAATTCTAACATGGAATTTGTTGGTGAAATGATTGGGATTTTCTACCCCTTAATCATTCTCGGGTTTGAACACGTCGAATAGAGAACCTTCTGTTAAGCTATGATTTGCTCTTTTTTTTTGATTATTTAGAGCGAATCCAGATTTATCTGGTTACTGAATTTTGGGTACTAGATGATTGACAAGAACTTGTCGAAATCTATATTGCTCGGGTTCTTCAAGAATGTTGTCATACCCATACAATCCTCATAAATTATACTACTTCTGGAGGACCAGCCAAACACCGATATTTTTGAAGAGTCCAAGCAATAATAGGCCCGTACTTAGCCACCTAGGTGTACACTACATCGGTTTGTTATGATTCGAACTGAAATTGAGATAAATTGCTCTTATCTTTATTCTGAACTAGTTTGAGGAGTTTGAATTTTAGATGGTCTCAACTAGTAATTATAATTATTATTTTCAAAAGTAACTTTCTTGTTGAAGACAATTTAAATCAAGAGAAAAATGACTTTATAAGATAATAACTATTAGTTGAGTGACCATTTGAGAAATAAACTCCTAGTTTGAGGTTGGGGCATATTTTATTGATTTATGTCTCGGCTCTCGCATATGATTAATATTTGTTTTGGTTTTCTTGATTTTGATATTCTTGTGAAGTAACACATAGGGAATTTGATAAAAAGATGGGAGTTTTTCTGAATTGCTTATAGTTTTTGGAGACAAACTAGTGAAAGAGATTGGCTGTTTTAGGTATTGGCAATCAGCTGGAGAAAGAGCAGGGGAGAACCCCATGAAGACTCCTCTTCCCTATATAATCATATTTGGAATGTCAACACCCTTTGTGATATTGGCCGTTGCTTTTGCAAATGGTTGGATAAAGGTTCCAATAAGGTGATGAAAGTCTGAATGAAGTAAGAGGGGCTTTTTGGATGTCTGATTCTGTTTATTCTGCTCTGGCCTTTTCTTCAGTTGAGTTTGCTCTGTATAAGATTAACCCCATTTCCACACATTCTTTTGTATTCTATGCCATGTGAAGATATAGAATTTTAAGCTCGTTGCACTTGCTATTTGTTCTGGCACTTTCTTTAGTGTTCATTCTCCATACTTATAAACCGATTGAAAAACTAGACTGGAGTTGCATGTAAGGGGTTATTACTTGGCATATGTCAGCGGTTGAAATAAGATGACTTCACTTATTCTTTTAGTGGAGGCAGAAACAACCACTTGTTAATTCAGAGATGTGAAAGAAGCCTTAATTATTTCTCTCATGACAGATGTTCTCGTGGGAAATAGTACTTGAATACTCGATCAGGCAATGGGTGGAGTAGCTCAAAACGAGTATGAGAACGAACTATGGTTGCCTTTGATTCATGTGAATCGATGAGTATTAACACAACCTTTATCAATCCTTTTATATCCGATCTGTAATATTACGTTTCTTTGACATCAAAAAGAACCATCTCTTTCTGGACGCTCTTCTGCCAAAAAACTATATCCCGGTAAAAAGTGGAAAACTACAACTGCCTTCTGTACAGAATATATTATGTAGTTGAAATTTTTCTTGAAGTCAACGTTTATGCTATCTTTTTATTGCTACTGTTGGCTTATTAAAGACTAGAACTGCCACTGATTCTTGCACGGGCATGGCGACCTTCCACGGAACAGAAGCATCGTATAGTAAAGAGGACATGTAAATTTGCATGATGCGTTTAGAATACTGAAGTTTTAACAATAAATGTTGGTCAGATTGAAGGCTTTTTTTATTAAAATAATGGCTAAAAATAGGATTTCCATAGGAAGAAGAAAAGCTTCCTGCATTTTCTAACATTTTCTTGTTCCCTATTCTGTATAGATCGATTGGCAGACTCCGTCAACTTTGAAAACTCCCATACTCCAGAAAAATTTGGGAAAGTATATGTATCACCTATTTAGGAAATTGTAAAGTACTGCTGTTACATATTTAATCAGCATGATACCTATGTGTCGAATTTAGAATCACCATCGATTGATTGCTACAGCATTTCTGGATGTAAAGATGTTTCTGGTAAAGGCTTCCATGTTGCCATACTATTCCAGTATGAAGATAGTGGTCCAGAGTTATCTGTCATAGTAGAGGTGGTAAAACGGGCAAACTATCGATAAAATCCTGTAACTTGATTTAAGGGATGTATGTGTTTCTGACCAACTTATGTATTATTAAGGAAACCTTGGATACTATCCTGCCAAAGCAATTAGCTGAACGAGTAAATTAAGCAATGCATATTAGATGAGAAACCATAAGACCACAACAATTGCACGAGCCTGTCACGACCAAAACTTAGGTCATGATGGCACCTATCCTATGAGGTAAGCCAACCCAACAATATAATAAAGAACAAAAAGGTAAGTATTCGAAAAAAATGAAATAATATCAAGTGTCAATATTGAATCATATAAAATCAACTCATAAGAAAGGCACGAAGTTCACAAAACTACCCAAGATCTGGACGTCACAAAGTAGTATAAGGCTCTTAAGAGTAACCAAAAATTATAAACTGAGAATCTGAGGTATCCCGAAATAAGAAAAAACAAAATAAATGTCACGACTCGAGGCTATGGTCTGGATATAACCAGCACCCGAAATCATAAATGCTTCGAGCGAACCACTTGGCTTACATCATGAGGATCCAATTAAATTACCGGAAGTTTAACATCTTCAAAAATTCATAATGAGAATATGGAAAGAGGACCCATTTTAGTTAAATTTGAATTTTTAAAACATAACTATGGAAAATCCCAAAATATCTGAATGAAGCTGAAAATATTTGAAAACGGACATCTACATAGGTCTATGAAATCTTTATGTACATGAATCAATGTCTAGCGCAAAAGGCCCCGACGTTACCTTAAAAGATTGAACTAGATCAATAAAATGATAAATGTGTCTTCGGAAAAGATGGAGGGCTCACCAATAGCTGATATGAATAGTCCTATTGCTACACAGAATCACGAATGTACACCATGAAATATACATCATAAAAACAATGCAGTATCCAAGACAGTGAATACATTGGAAGTATTGGTATGTAAAACTAGGGAGGGAATCAGATATAAAATAAATCTACGAAATTGAAATCATAAACTCATAAGAGGAGATGTGGAACATCATGGACAAAAATCATCAATTGAAAAGATAGGAGACTCATTAAGATCATTAATTTACTTTTGAACTAGATGGTTTAGCCGACATCAATACATAATGGTTATGTGGGTACAATCAACACCTAACCAGCTGAACCCTAATCCATTTTTGTTGCAGGGATCGGAATATATTGTATAAAACAACATTTAAGCACACATAAATCATCGTCATTGAGGGAACATCTAAGGTTGTCCAAATTTATGGAACGATTCATACCTACGTCAGTAAAACATAGTTTTGGGTTATGAGCCATTTTGGGCCCCCACCTTCACGGTCAACTATCTAATTTTCTTTAAGCAGAATCTATCATCTTTTAAACATAATTCATCTTTATTTCAGCAACCATCAGTTAAACATAAAATCTTTTGTTAGTATATGAGAAGGAATATGAATAAAATGAGTCTAATGTAATATCTATTAATAGGGTTTCAATGTAATAATTTAGACAACAATTCAAAACTATTCTTCACTTACTTTTCTCACATGGTATTAGAACATTAATGAGAAACTTTAAAAAAAAAAAAAAAAACTTAATCACCGTGAGTCAATTCCCGGTGACTTGATTTGTTTCATTATTTGTTTGTGGTAGTGTGCAAAATTGAACACCAACACGAAGATTGAAAAGCTCATGCGATAGAAAACCAACCAAAATCACCAAAAAACTAGAAATCACACACTCCCACGCACCTGCCAGAGTTCCATTTTTTTTGTGAGATTTGTGCCACACGTTGATGCGTGAGGTATTCTCCGACTGACTTTTTGAGTTATTACTTTTTCTGTTGGGGTCACCCAGCTATTTTGACCAGTTCTTTTCTAGATTTCGATCAATTTTTCAGATTCCGACGACTGTCAGATTTTCCAGTATTGGTCAGATCTTTTGGCAAATTTTTTTTGGTAGATTCAGTAAAACTCATTACTCTTGTTGCTTTTAAGTCAAATCATATTGTAAAATAAGAATTTGGTAGCCAAAAACTTTTCGATATGATTAAATCTGAACCCTTAATGTGGAGATTAGAAAATCAAACGTTACAGTCCATGAAGAATCAACGAGGGGAAATTCGTTTTAAAATTTTTTGACCTAGGTGTACTTATTGTAAAAGGCTTGGACACACTTGTAACGTATGTTATTGTTGACCTAAGTGTAGTTATTGTAATAGGCTTGGCATACTCGTGTAATATGCTATTCTTTGCATGGTCGATCACCTAAAATACTCATGTTTCTTAGTCTAACACCACAGGTAATCCGTGGGTGTATTTATCTGAAAAGAAATTTAATGAGTATCTTTAATATCATGCAAGTACGTAGATATGTCTACCATTATACAAGTGTAAGAAAGGTATTCAATAACTAGCACAAGTGTTGGCCTAAGGTAGGTCAAAATCCCACTTCTAAATCCCCAAAATACTTTACAAAACAATGTCTAACCCAAACTAGGCTAAGGTAGCTAAATCGATTATTAGATGTTGAATAAGTCATAACTAGCCCTAGGATAGTAATCTCT